>NW_020884994.1:0-65275 GCF_003945725.1 Corapipo altera
CTCTGCCACTGTCTGAGATGCCCCACGGCCTGAGAGATGGACACAGGGAGCTCTGTCTACAGAAGCACATCCCAGCGCTGCATCCAGGGGCTTTACCAGGGTTTAGGACCATAAATGCAAAGTGACACCGAGACACTCTTTGTCCCACATAACTTCAAGGCTCCCCCAGGAGGCTGATGGCATTTGTGCTTGCTCAGGGTCATCTCCCCACACCAACACCCGGTGTGTGCTCAAGACTTGTCTGTGCAATGCAAACAGAGACACCCTGTTTAGTCCTTCTGTGTCTCTCCAGGGAAGGCTAAAGAACCTCTGTGGGCTGTTTGCATTAAGGATATAGATCTTAAAAAGGAACTCCCAGAGTTGCTTGCTTTTGGCTATGCTAAGGGTTGTTTTATTAATCCGCATACAGTACATTCCTTAGAGGAATGGCGTAAATTTGGTGATAAAATATGGGAGGTTGTTTTAGATGATGACAAAGTTGCAAAAAAGCTGGGAAAGCTTTGGAGGGTGGTTTATAATACATTGTTAAAACATGAGGCAGAACGCAGGGCAGCAGAGCAAGCGCAGAGTGTGAGACATCAAAATAAGGAGTATGAAACTACTGATTGGTTTTCATACAAACCCTCACCCCCAACTGTGCAAACAGTTTCACTCCCTGCTACACCTTCTGTTTCTCCTGAGTCGCTTAGAGAAAAGTTGTTAGAGTCAGATACACCTGCAGCACCTTCTGCACCACCTCCTCAGTCTGCGGTGCTGAAAGAGCCAGACAAGTCTTGGCCAGTCCCTTCTCCTGCTAACCCGGCCAAAGAGCCTGTCCCTAGGGCATTCAGTGACCTGGCGGAGGCCATGGCGAAAGAGTGGAGAAAGACTTGGGCTGCATTTGCTAAGCACTGTATGGAGCAGGGTGATTCTCATGGGTTGCAGGCTGCAAACTCTCATGCTTTTCCTGTTTTATATAATCAGGATGGTAACGGAGGAATGACTGCTGCTATTACTCCCCTAGGTTGGAAACTTTTAGCACAGTTACGAAGTACGGTTAGTGAATTTGGATTACATGGGGAACCAACTAAACAAATGTTAGATTATTTTTGGAGTACATATCTCCTGTTACCATCAGATCTTCGTTCTATAACTCGTATGATACTTACTGAACATAAACAGTTGTTGTTTAATGCACACTGGTAAGCATTCGTTAATGAGAGTGTAGCTGAACAGCGACCACAAGGAGACCCTCTATATGGTGTTACGATAGATGAGTTAATGGGAACAGGTCCATATACTCGGACTAAAGCACAAGTTCACATCGGACCAGATAAGGTTAGAGAAGCAATGGAGCTTGTTAGAAAAGCTTTAGATAAAGCAAAAGAGCCAGGTGGGGTGCCGATGTACATGAGCTTGAAGCAAGGGAGAAATGAATCGCTTAGTGAATTTGTTGATAGGTTAACTGCAGCAATTACAAAAGCAGGAGTTCCAGATCATATGAAAGGAGCAATAATGAAACAGTGTATACTACAAAATGCTTCCAGTGCTGTTAAGCAGATCATAGCTCATGAAGGTCCTCACTGGACTATAGAGGAAGTATTAGAGAAAATGTTAACTATTCCCACAGGAGAAAATGCATTCTTAGTTAGTGTTATTCAAGATCTTGCAAAGGGTATCAAAGAGCAAGCAGCAAGCTCTCAGGCTCAGGTGTTAGCTGCCCTTGCGCCCCTTCAAGCCACAGTGCACAGTACTCCAGGAGGAAAGAGCCGAATGAAGTGCTATCAATGTGGAGTCACTGGACATATCCGAAAAGAGTGTTGAGCAACAGGGGTCTGGTGCCAGCAATGCCAGAACTCCACCCACAATACTTCTGCCTGCCGAAATCGTTTGGGAAACTCATGACGGAGTGCGAAGAATTGCAGTGGCCGCGCGCGGACACAAGTCGTCACTGCAGCACAGATGATTCCAACCAACAATTCTTCACCGAACAATCTGTTTCACGGACAAGAGAACAGCTGCAACCCGCCGCAACCAACCATCTTGGATTACAACCTGCCACAGCCGGTAGCCTCGGATTGGATTTGGCAACAGCAGTAAAAGTTACCTTGCTATCCACCCAGCCTCAAAAGATTCCCACTGGAGTTTACGGGCCTTTGATAATAAATAAACAGGTGTTTGGTGCACTGCTGATAGGAAGATCATCAGCTAGTCTTGCTGGTTTATTTATATTGCCTGGACTTATTGATGCTGATTATACTGGGCAAATAATGGTTATGGCATACACTATTTTTCCACCTTTGAGAATTCCTAAAGGACAGCGTATTGCTCAATTAATTCCTTTACCCCAATTAACAAAATCTTTGACCAATGATTGTCAATTAATGCAACGTGGAGATCATGAATTTGGTTCTACAAGAAGACTTACCTTATTAACACTAGATTTAAGCGAACAACCAAAACATAAAGTTACAATTATCTGGAAAGATCAAACAAAAACACTAGATGCTTTACTAGGTACAGGAGCAGACTCTTAGTATAATAGCACCTCATTGTTGGCCGAAACATTGGCCTTTACAACCTTCCACTACAACTGTAACTGGCACTGGAGGTGCCTCAATTGCTATGCGAACTCCTACTTTAAGTATAGAAGTGGAGGGTTGTGTAGCTAATGTTGTCCTGTCTGTTGTACAACTTCCACTGACAGTACAATGTTTAATAGGGAGAGATGTTTTAACACAAATCGGAATGAAGCTCTCCAATGATCACCCTTTGGGGGAGTAGCCATTGCTTGGTCTTCCCCAATTCCTATTACTTGGGTTGTTGATACTCCGGTATGGGTTAAGCAATGGCCTCTAAAACGGGAAAGCCTGGAAGTTGCACATAAATTAGTGCAAAAGCAATTTGATCAAGGACACTTAAAACTTTCTACTAGTCCCTGGAATACACCTATATTTGTAATAAAGAAAAAATCTGGAAAATATCGATTATTGCATGATCTGCGGGCAGTTAACTCAGAAATGGGGGCTTTACAACCTGGACTACCGAATCCTGCAATGCTTCCTATGGACTGGACTTTATTGATTATAGACTTAAAAGACTGTTTCTTTACAATTCAGTTGCATCCTCGTGATACTAAACGTTTTGCTTTTACATTACCTGCCATCAATCGAGAAAAGCCTGATCAATGGTTTGAGTGGACAGTATTACCACAAGGGATGAAAAATAGTCCTACCCTATGCCAATTATATGTGGACACTGCATTACAAGCCCTACGGCGTAGATAGCCTGATTGTATAATCTATCATTACATGGATGATATTTTATTCTGTCAACCTAAAGATTTTGTGCCCCAGCAAATACAAATAATTCGCAAACATTTAGAACAATTCAAATTAATGATTGCAGATGAAAAAATCCAGACAACAGCACCATGGAGATATTTGGGATGGACTATCTCCCGACATGCTGTTATCCCACAGAAATTGATATTTCAATCAAAATTACGCACTGTGAATGATGCACAAAAACTTCTTGGAGATTTACAGTGGTTGCGTCCTGTAGTAGGCATCCCTGCTGACCTTTTGGCTGAATTGCGACCTCTATTAAAGGGAACAGACTCAGCAGCAAAGATTACTGTAACAAAGTACCAACAACTCATACTTCAACAAATTTTAGACTGTGTCACTCAAGGATATGTCCGGAGATGGCAATGGGATCTACCTTTAGAACTTACTTTCTGGGTTGATAAACGATATATCTTAGGAGCTATTACACAGTCACAAACAGAAGCGGGGGAGGATATAGGTGTCATAGAATGGCTATCAACTAGTATACAGCAGTCTAAAACACTCTTACAAAAAATTGAAATGTTAGCAGCTTTAATTAAGAAGGGTAGAGAGCGTGTATTACAGATTGGTGCTCAAGAACCTATACGCATACGATTACCAACGCAGAAGAATGTTCTTGATTGGTACCTATGTACTAACAAGGATCTTCAAGAAGCATTATTGGGACTATCATGTCCTATAATTACCAGTAGATTGAATAATGTTCCTACAGCATGGATTGGCTCCTGGCAATGGATGCTGAAACCTAAGAAACAGGACCAACCGATTCCACACGCACAAACAGTTTATACAGATGCTGGTAAAAAGTCCCACACAGCTGCTTTAACTTGGATGGAGAAAGGAGAATGGAAGCATGAAATCATAACAGGAAAACCTATGGACTCATTACAAACTTTAGAGTTGTTAGCAGTAGTTAGAGCATTAGCTAGCATGAACAGACCTCTTAATATTGCTACTGACTCATTTTATGTAGCAGGAGTAGTAAACCGAATAGAGGGGGCCTTAATTAAGGAAGTCCAGAATAAGAGGTTATTTCAATTGTTTTGTCAATTGTGGTTAGCAGTAACTAACGGGGACCATGAATATGCTGTCATACATGTACGTAGTCATAAATGGGACATTGGGCTAGGTGAAGGAAATGCTAGAGCGGATAGGTTAGTTTCTATGGCTACAGAGGATGAAGAAGAATTTGTCAAAGCGCAGAAAAATCATGAACAATATCATCAAAATGCTAGGGGACTCAAGAGGATGTTTGATATCACTTTAAATGATGCCAAAAATATTGTTAGATCCTGTGCAACATGTAGCAACCATAATAGTGGTGTAGGATTAGGTATGGGAGTGAACCCTAGAGGATTAAAGAGTAATGAGATCTGGCAAATGGATGTCACGCATTTTGCACCTTTTGGGAGGCTTAAATATATACATGTGTGTATCGATACATATAGTCATTTCATATGGGTTACAGCTCAGACAGGGGAGAAAGCGCTACATGTTAAGAGACATCTATGTGAGTGTTTTGCAGTGATGGGGAAACCACAACAGATAAAGACAGATAATGGACCCGCATATACAGGTACCAGAGTACATCAGTTTATGCAAAAATGGCAGATTAATCACTGTACGGGCATTGCTCATTCACCCACTAGACAAGCCATTATAGAACGAGCTCATCATACTTTAAAGACATATTTGAAAAAACACAGACAAATTATAGATATAAAAGAGAGGATGAGTAAAGTACTATTTGTGCTAAATCACCTGTGCATATTCGGGGATCAA
Organism: Corapipo altera; assembly: GCF_003945725.1. Lineage (NCBI taxonomy): Eukaryota > Metazoa > Chordata > Aves > Passeriformes > Pipridae > Corapipo > Corapipo altera. Next base: position 5,112 of record NW_020884994.1, read on the forward strand.
AAGGTTCCCCCTGCAGTAACTCATTATATGATAGAGCAGAAAGTAGAAAGCCCACCAGAAGTATGGGTAAGATTTAAAGATCCACGTACAGGTATTTGGCAAAATCCAGCAAAAGTACTCTACTGGGGTAGAGGTTATCTTTGTGTCTCTTCACCACAGGGACCTCTTTGGATACCTGCCAAGTGGACTCGAGCTGCTGTGAATGTTCTGAGCTCCAACCATAACGGAGACGGAAAGGAGGAGAGTGGAGAAGAAGGTTCATCTGTTGCTTCTACCACGACTGTATAAAATCAAAGGGTTACCCAAGGACATACGACTAAAGATTCGACAGTGTAATGGTTATGAGGATTATATCCAATTACTGAATTCACTGTATCACTTTTCATTAAAAGATTTTGGCATAGATCATTGCTTTGTATGCAAAGAGCCAGGTTGCTTAGCCTGGATTGCTTTTAGATGTAAGACCTGTGGAAGCAAATGGTGGCTTGAGCAAATTAATTTGTCAGGTATTGGGTGTAGAAATTGTGCTTTTACATTATCATTAGAGACATGCACGTGTGAATTAGAGCAAACGACAGGTTTGCCAATAGTTGAAGCATTACAGTTATTTGAAGCTAAAGAACAAGGGGTATTAGCTTATTTACGCTGGGATACTAATCATATTATAAAAAGACTGAGAATAATCAAACGTACAAAAATAATAGCGACCCGGTGTGAGAAGAACACACCTCTGACGACAATATTACCTGTCGGTCCCTTTGAAGGCGATCCAGAACAATATCTAGATTTTTGTGTAGAGGCACATGGTTGGAGATTTAGAAGAAAATGATTTCTTTATGGTTTTGGATTTTGAAGACAATTCTAATAACACAAGGACATCCTAGTGTCCCTGTTGGACCTAGAGAAAACATTTGGGTAACGTTTGCCAATCAAACAGGTCAAATGGACTTCTGTCTAAGTCTAGCCTCAGCGTCAGATCCTTTTCAAACATGTTTAATTGGCATTCCTTACCTTGATGCAAGTGATTTTGTAGGATGGGTTAGCTCCAATCATTATAAAACCAAGGTGGAATTAGCTTGCAATGTAACAAAAGAATTCACAAATGGCACCAAAGGTATGACGTCTCTTTTGTTAGTAGCTAATTTGAACAAGACCATGACAGATAGCCCTAGTGAGTTGCAATTATTTGGAGCTGTGTATGGAAATGACTCTTGTTTTAGACTCAATATGAATAAGGAAAAGACCTTTCTACAATGGCAGCAAACGACTGGGAATGTATCCATTACGAACATAACAGCACAGAACCCTCCATACGATAATATAACCTGGTGCCAAGGTTATGTCAAAAATGTGTTGGTCAATGCGATGAAGCCAAAATACTTACCACCTGGTTTCTTCTTGATTTGTGGTAATAGAGCATGGTCTGGCATTCCTAGATACCCTATTGGTGGACCATGTTACTTGGGAAAATTGACTATGTTTACACCCACTATGAGACAAATAACGCAATTGAAAAAGAAAAATATTCGGAACAAACAAAACACTGAATTTGATAGATACTGTAAAACAGTAGAAAATCAACCCATCAAATTTTGGACACCTATGGCAAACTTCTTTGCATCCATATTTGCCCCTATTGGAGCAAAAAAGAGCCTGGTTCTTGTCCAAAGAACAGCTTGTTGGGCAAGGGATCAAATGAATAGAACCTCAAAAATTCTGGGAGAATTGGCTCATGACTTTGATGAAATAAAACATGCTGTTTTACAGAACAGAGCAGCTATAGATTTTCTATTGCTGGCTCAAGGGCATGGATGTGAAGAATTTGAAGGCATGTGTTGTATGAATCTTTCTGATCACTCTCAGTCCATTTACCAAAAACTAAGAGAAATGGAAGGTCATCTGAATGACTTTAAAGTCCAAAAAGATCCTATTAGGGAATGGTTAGCAAAGTTAGGCTTAGGACCATGGCTTGCTGAGATCACTAAACAAGCTATTTCACTCTTGCTGATATTGTTAGCTGCTTTATGCGTCGTTCCTTGTGTTTTTAAATGTATACAGAACATGCTAACGAAGGCAATGAATGATGTATTTTTGACATTATCAAAAGAAAACGGGGGAAGTGTGGAAAGTATTACAGAAATGTGGTTGATAGAAAGAGGACATGAGAGAGCTGCTATAGCAATGGTCCCACGGTAAAGGAAAGATATGAGAAGGTCACTGTATCTGTGAAACTGTATACGTGACAGAAGAATAGAATAAAGTGGATGGGAAAGCAAAGCAAATAGCAAATAAGTATCCATAAGAGTGTGAAAGAAACAGCATTTGCGCAAATATATCTTAGGTAATCAGAAGTCAATGATGAGCTTAGCTTTTGTAATATGTATGAGGCTAATTATTAACCTTTATAAGCACAAAGCATGCAGCAATAAAGTTGGATAAGTCATGATCACCTCTGTGTTCGTGTAATTCGTATCCCGCCGTTTACAACAGTATAACCCAGCACCCTGGGGCATGAACAGAATGGTGTTTGTTGGCCCCCGTGCTGAGCCCCACATGGTCCCCCTGAGTCTAAAGGAAAAGGAAAGGAAGGCCTGTTGGTGAGAGTGCTGGTCGCAATCTGGTCGAGAGCAGTGGTTGCAGCCTGGTCGAGGTTCTGGTCCTCCTCTGGATCCAACGAGTGGTACCAGAAGTCCCAAGGCCCCAAGATTATATACGCTTAGGTTTGAGTGGGAATGCCCAGTACCTCCCTCAGGGCAGAGAGTTCCACAATGGGTGACTGTGAGTCGTGAGATATTTTTGGAATCCTTGGTGGCCCATTAGCAGACATGACCCCTCAGGCTGGGTGTGGAGGTGCTGATGACCTCCCCAGAGGGGAGTCATCACACCTGAGTCATTGGTGTGAGGATAGGAACATCCTCCTATCTCACAGGCTTCTTAACACCCAGCTTATGGCCTGAGGGGTCAGGTGTGCTCTGGGCAGCTGCTGCAAATGGTCTATTGTTAACGATTCCTGGGAAATGACACAGAGGGTGTAGAATACACAGTTTGGGTTACACCCACACAGTGATGAACTGGTCCCAGCTGCTCTAACTAGGACAACTGCACAGACAGCTGAGCCCACAGACCGTGAACTGATCCCACAGAACATGCTGGTGCCAAGAGGTTTTTTAAAGACTGTAGTTCAACAATGCCCATATCTTTCTCAATACCCCCAACTAATGGATATGTTCTTAAAACTGGTTTGTCACCAGTACTATCAACAACAAAAAGACAACAGAATTATTTTGGCCCAGTCTGATTCTAGGCCTCTTAGAAAAAATTAACCATGAATGTTTGCTTCCATTATCTTTCATCCTTTGTGTAGGCTGGCCATGCCTGAGAAGAGCTGGGCTGCCAGCCCCAGGTGTAGCAGTAGAATGCAGCAGGAGAGATGTTGGGAAGGGGGGCTGTAAGGAACAGAAGAATTCAGGTGAACAGCAAACCCCAGGTATCCCTCATGGAAGCAGTCACACCCTGATTAGAGGATCTGGGGGGGACCTGACAGGGAGCCATCAGTCACTGCTCAGGGATGGGTTGGGCATTGGTCAGAGGGTGGTGAGCACTTTTATTTTGCATCACTTGTTTCTCTTGGGTTCATTCCCTAAGCCTTCTTTTCTCAAGACTGAACAAACCCAGGTGTTGCAGCCTTTCCTCATACAGCAGCTTCCCAGCCCTTGGATCCTCTTTGTGGCACTTCCTTGGACCCCCTCCAGCCTGTCTTGTTCCCTCTTGGGTAGTGGGGATCAAAACTGTGCAGAGTATTCCAGGTGTGGCCTGACAAGCGCTGAATAGAGTGGGACAATGACTTTTCTCTCTGTTAGTGATGCCCTTGCTGATGCAGCCCAGCATTCTGCTAGCTCTCAGCTGTGGCAGCACACTGGTCACTCACACTGAGCTTAGTGTCCACCCCCAGGCACCCCCAGGGCCCCTTCCACAGAGCTGCTCCCCAGCCTGTGCTACATTCCTGGATTATGTTTGCCCATAAGGTGCAAGACTTCCCATTTGTCTTTGCTGAAGTTCATATGGTTCCTGTGAACTCACTCTTCCAGCCTATCCAGGTCTTCCTGCAGGGTGGCTCTCCCTTCCAAATTGTCCACTTCCCCATTCTGGCATCATCAGAGGAAACTTGGTCCCATCATCTAGATTGCTCACAAAGATATTAAACAATGTTGGTCCCAGTATGGATCCTGGGGGTTACCACCTCTGACAGCTCCCAGTTCGGAAAGGAGCTGGTTCCCAGCCCAAGCCAGTCCACGGATGGACGTACATTCCAAGGTGTCAACTGCCATAGCCTTTCCTGCAATGTCCGATCGTTGCCTCCAGGTGTCCTCGCAGCCCCCTTCCGAGCATCTCTCCTGCTGCATTTTTCCGTCCATCTGCCCAGGGCTGGGCCCTGCTGTGCGAGGCAGTGCAGCCGAGCTCCTTCCTCTGGTTCTGTCCCAGTCCTAGCCCCTGCCCCAGCCCCTATCCCTGCTACCGTTCAGCGGGAAGCGGGACCCAGCCTGGGCAGAGGACAGGAGGTTAAAAGGCACTAGAGAGGAGGAATGGAAAAGAGGCCCTTTTACAAGGATCTGTCCTCCTCTCTCCTTTCCAAATAGCTGCTGGAAGAAAGATGAGGCTCAAAGCCACAGACACTGGCTCCCAGCTCAGCTCCTCACTGCAGCTGCTCCCTGTGATATCTGTGCTGCAGGATCACACAGTTGGCTGCTTTCCCTCAGAGCCTGGGGGTGGTGGGCAGGGGAGCTGCTGGAATGTGGAGGGCCTGGCAGCAGGCGACGGTGGCCTACCATTAACAGAGAGTCTGATGTGCTTGGTCAAGTGTGCCTGGCAGACTGTTGGGGTCCCCTCCTCAGCACTGTGCGAGAGAGAAGACGAGGACTAATGTTACCCATTGGTCTGTTGAAAATCTTTGTAACAGATAGCAATTAGTCTTGCTGATGCTGACTCTTCTGATCTCAAGAGTCAGAAATAGTTAACAATCTGCTCAGGGAGTTACAAGTGAAACAAGATCCTGATTACTTGTTGCAAAATGTAAAATATGCAAAAACTTTCTTAAGAATGGATGTTCTTTAGTCTTTGTAACTTTCAAACGTAATCAACAAGAAGGGAAATTTAATTCATGAAAAAGATAGCAGCTAACAAGCAAGCTCTGAGTGATGTCCATGTGTCAGAAAAACAAATTAAAGTTTAGGGCGTTACATACTTCAGTGATTTCAGACCTGTGGAGGGAGGCAATGCAGAATTTATGGGCCACAAGGACATTTGGCTGGACTCTCCAGATAAGGAAGAAATTAATAAAACCAACTCAGTAATTGTGCTGAAATCAGCTCCAAGTGGGTAAAAGGTAATTTTGACAGGCAGAAACTGTGACCACCGACTCACAGACCACCGACCCTAGAAACCCACTGATCCAAAAAAGAGAGAAACTGAGCATGTCAACTAATGAGCATAAGAAGTAAGAGAATTATTAACCAGTAGAAGATAGAATACTAATTAATAAGAGAACTATGTAACTTGCAGCCAGTGAACTCTAAAACCTTTGTCTGCTAAAATGTATAAATAGTTAAAAGTTTTGATAATTGGGTGTGCATGTTAGGAGGTGTGATTCCCCCATGCTCCACCCAGCGCTGAAATAAAGTAATGCCTGCTTTCTAATACTGAAATTACAGTGTTAGAGAGTTTGTCCTTAGGCCTAGCACAAGCCAGCCTGCCCTACCAGCTGGTATGATGTCCAAGTTGTTCTTTGTTGGCTTTGCTATTAGAGGTGTCCTCATGGTAGATCCACAAAGATGGAACAAGTTTTTCTGCACCCTACTCCACTGTGTGGTCGTCCTCACAGTTAAAAAGTTTTTCCTTGTATCCAAGGCCCCATATAATGTCTTGTTCAAGGAGGGGACTTTCCTAGATTTTGGAAAAGGGAATGGGTCCAATCTGGAGGGGGAACAAGAGCCCTCCCCAGAAGATTCTCATATTTACAGGCTGCTGTTCACCCTATCATGAAACCCAGACTGGTATTGGAAACATCCTCTCCCAACAAGAAAACTACTGAACCATTTAACTTGTAGGAGAATAATGGGGATGTGCAAAAGCTCAGGGGCAGATCTGTGGCCTGAGAGTTCCAGGCTCTTGTTTTATATCTCTTCTCTCCTTCCCAGGACATCTCTTAAGGCCCCCTTTCACTTTAAATCTACAAGAGGATAGTTTTGCTATTCCTAACTCACCTCTTATTTTTCACCCATCTCTCTGGATGTTAAGTACTCCACTTGCTCCGTACCACAAAGCTATGGGCTGAAATCATACAACATGCATGCAGCTAGGGAAGGCTTCCCAGATGATTCCATTCAATTCACCCCAGGTCTTCCTGACTTTGCCATTCCTCTCCTTTTCTCATTTGCCTTGCAGATTGAGGTGGAAAAACCAAGGTAATTTATCACATTGACATAGATGTGCTTAGACTGTTCATGCCCAATCAGGCAGAGTATGAAAAAGAAAAAGAAAGATTCTCATCTCATTGGAGGATAGAAACCCCAATCGCATGCTCGCAAACAAGCCAGGGGCCTCCCTGACCTAAATTCTCAAACCAAAAAAGGAACTATCACACCTTTGAGCTGCCCAGCCTAGAATGAAAGGAAAATGCCTTGTTTGTCTCTTTTTTCCTGCAGAAAGCATATGTCATTCCTAAGACATATGAAGGTAGGCAAAATGCCTCTCAGTAGATTTCTGACCTGGGTGTGCTGGGCAGCTGTACACCACTTCAGCCTCTACTTCTGCGTGGCCTTCAGGAATTCCCTTTACAGTCAGATGGGGTAAAAGCAAGCCTGATGAGCACTGACTTCCTGCGAGGTTTCACAATCTCTGCTGCTCGTCCTGCCCATTTTTTTACCCCAGCAAGTCAACTTGTCACCCAGAGGGCTCAGGACAACTCACTGCAGAGCTTCCTGACCCATGGGCCCAGCATCTCGTGTCACCAGTCATGCTGAAGCTCTTGGTAAAAGCTATTTACCATTCTCCCCGTTCTCGTGTCTGGGCACCAGCCCCTCTGGGGCTGTCCTCGAGTCACGAATGTTCTGCTTTCAACATTGTGTTGTTAAACCGGAGATTAAAATAACGGCAATCTAAGTTAAGCAGTTGAATCTGGACAGTGCGCACCCTCCCCTGTCTCTGTCACCTCACAGGTGCCGCGCCCCTCCTGGGCCGTTACCGCCGCCCCTCCGGGCTCGCGCGCTCCCGGCGCGTCACGTGGCGCAGCTCGCGGGGCCGCGCCCGCTCCTAGCCCCAGAGCGCGATTCGAGCGGAGAGCGACACGTCACGTGCGCATGTCACGTGACACCGTCCCGGGCCGATGAGGTCATGCCGCGGTCACGTGAGTGGTGCCTACGCGCAGTGGGGCCGGGTGCGGATGGCGGACGCGGAGGCCGAGGCGGCGGCGCGGCCCGAGGTGCCGCGGGTGGTGCCGGCGCTCCGCACCCGCCTTTGGCAGTTGCAGGCGGAGCTGCGCGAGCAGGAGGTGTCGGAGGCCTCGTCCCGGGCCTACTGCCGGGGCTTCTGCCAGGTAGGGGCCGAGCGGGGCGGGCCGCGGCCTGGGCTACAGGCCGGGTGCGGCCGGCGGGGATGCGGCCGGGGCAGGCCCGGAGGTCCCATCTCGGGGACTCCACTCGCTCCTCTGGAGCTTGCGTAGCGCAGGGCTCGCGACACCGTGCGGGGCTGCTGAGCGGGGTCGTGCACGCCCTGCCGAGGGCCCCCCGTGGGCCACCAACCCGGGGCCTTTGGCCTTTGGCAGCGCTTCGGGCCGGGACATGCAGTGGCCGTCGATATGCGGTGGCTCTCGGGAGGGTCTTTGGGGCGGGCGGGCCGCACCGCATTTTCTCGGTGTGGTCTTGGCTCGGTTCCGAGACCTCCGCTTCTCTGTGCTTCACTTGCCTCGGGATCAAATCTCTGCGTTCCACCTTGGTTAAGATCTGCCGTCGGGTAAGCAGTGCTTGCTTGGTGAGGGCCTGCTGTTACCTTAAATCACTGAATGAGCTGTGGTTCGGGGGTCTTGTCTGAATACTTGCTTAATGCAACACAGGCTAAGATCAGCATTTTCTGAATCGAGACCTTAACTTCCTATAGAAGAGATGAACTTGATTAAAGCCACACTATTAGAGATAGTTTATTCTTAAATAAGTTAGTGGTTAATTAATTTTTGCTTCCTCTACATCATCATTTACTGTGAACTCTAAGGTTGAAAAATTGTTAGGTTGCTAGGTTGGAGAGTTGTCTCTGTTGAGTCTGAAGAGACTGTGCGTTTTAAAGTAAAAAATTAAAAGCTTGTTTTCTGAGCTAGTATAATGACACCTCAGCAGATAAAGTCATAGTATTTGACTGGAGAATGGCAAAATCAGAGAAAAAAGTCTACTGGTATGTTACAGATTATGTAGAAGTGGTGTTACCCTTCACAGTCTTCCATTTTGCATCCACAGGTTGTGTGCTTTGCCATACCATTCTAGGAGGATGTTTAGCTCATCACTTATTGAAACAACAGAATAAGTGTATTTATTAGGTTTCAAAACTCTTGCTTCTCAAACTGCAGGGTGCTGCTGCATACTGCTGTATGTGTCCCAAGTTCAGCATACAGTGAAGATGTGTGACCTTGCACTGACACGGAGCCCAGTACAATGTGTGTGACTCTTTCCATGTTTCAGGTTTTGCTGAAATTGTTCCCAGTGTTGTTTATTGCATCGGAACATTGACATAAATACTAAGCTAACGCTTAGGAGTGGTTGTCAAGATGATCAGTGTATGTACATGTCCAGTTGCCCAGGTTAATTTGGTACAGAAGAAGCTTTGGAGGTACTTGATTGGTAGAGTTTGGTGAAAGATAGTTCTATTACCTAAAAAAAAGGCAAACAAAAAGGCAAACAACCCTAAACCCTGTCCCACAAAAAACATAGCTCTCTAGGTCCTTGTGCTGCTATTGTAGTCTCATTTAGAACACTATGATAGCACAGATAAAAATGAAAAAGATTGTTATTGGTTTACCATCAGTCTTGGAGCGTGGGTTGTCATGCCCATACACCAGGAGATACCATGGGAAACATGGAACTGCTGGTCTGTCCTTCAGCAACTTCAACAGGGGATGAATTTGTGATGTCATTGAGCATTTAGACTACTGTGAGTAGAATGTAATTTTACATCTTGGTTTCTCCTTCTGACTGGGAATGTTTGTGACAATTTAATAATTTCAGTCTGCCCCTAAGTGAAATTTAGAAGGCTCAGCTTAGTTTTATGTTTATGACTTAGAGACTACCGCTGATGTCTTCTCATAAGCCTGTTAAACTACAGCAGAATGTGCCTAGAGAGAAGCTGAATTTAGCTGGGCTTGAATTTGGGTTTGGAAGGTAGATGACGTAAGTGGAACTGAAATGTTTTAAGTTTCCCATCCTGTGAGTACAGCTGAGGAAGGGACCTGATAGTGCTCAGTTTTGCTGTGAAAATTACCATGGCTGTCAGACACAGAAAACTGTGAACCAAATCAGTAACTTTTCTATGCTTTGAGCTATATGGATGCTCATTTACTACATATAAACTTGTGCTGCTCTGTGCAGCTTTCCAGTAGCTTTTCCTGGGAATGATGATGGATGACACAATTTCCTTGAAGATCCCTATTTTTGAGCAGGGGAGTAGGACTATTGTCCAGAGTAATGCAACAAAGAAACTTTCAAAGCCTATATAATGGGTTGACTCAGCAGCTTTATGTTGTATAGGCATATATGCTTTGCACATTCACCTTGGGAAAAACACATCTGTTGGTGAGCTCAGTATGTACCCAAACAGCCAGCTTAGGACGACTAGGAGGGTGTTTGAGGCTGTGCAATCACAGATATGAAGAACATTTATCAGTGAAGCATAGGTTGTAGGACATTAAAACATGGCATCTGCAGTTGGCTTTCTGAAATTTTTAAAGGTGGTGCATTGAAGACTGTTGATTGCAACTGGATATGCTTAAGAAGAGAAGGAAGTGTTTTTCTTAAACAGAGGCTTAAAGCTGTAATAGCAGGTCAGGAAAATTGGAGATCTTCGTCTTTAAATTGGGTCTGAGCAAAAAAATGATGCTTTGAGGAAATGCAGCAAAGCAGGTGCACCAGCATTTGTGGAACATGAGAATCTGTGCAGTGCTGAGGGCCTAGGCTGGTCTGTAGGTTACGTATTAGGTAGATGTGGTCTCTGCACTTCTCAACCCAGTTTTCAATCAGATGTGTCATTGGAGTCAAAGAGGAGGACAGGATGAAGTGTGATGAAGTGTAAATGGGCATGTGTTAACTAGACTTTAAATATTTGAATACTCTCTTCAGGCAACTGGACTGTAAGGTAGTAATTGCCTCTAAATTATTGCTTGACTATTCCTTAAACATGTAGATTATCTAATTCTGACATATTAATAATTTTTCAATTATATATTTTATACGGACTGCCAGGAGAAATCTCTAGTGGGTTACTAAACTAATGTTGCTTCTGAAAGAGCAGAAGAGCTTTGAAGAGCCTCTAATACAAATACTGCATTTGTCTTGTCAGTATGCTAATGGCAGTATTTTCAAAACTACAGATCCTTGAAGTTCAAGCTATTAATAAGTCTGTGGCCTTGAATCTGTGTTGTACACTGAAACCATTGTTTATGTATTTAGGGAGAAGTTTCTCATAAATAGTTACTCAGTGAATTACTAATGTTAGCTTTAAGACTTTAATCCCGGTGCTGTGATTGCACTTGAGTAAGGGTGCAGTGTTTTCTAGTACATTTATTTAATCTTAGGAAATATTTTGCAGTGTTTTATCTTTTACACAGACCAAGTAGTTTATGATCAAAGTGTCTGTCAAGATAATTGAGCACTGAATTTGACTTTTTAAATAGATTGGTTTTAATGGATGTACTTTTAGGTAAGTGCAGATACTTGTAAGTTTGATCTTTTCCTGTAGTTGCTATAATGGTAGTGTTACTGCTGGGTTTACCAAACAACTGATTTATGATAGTCATCAGTTGAGCATCTCTGGGGAATTAAAGCTTGACAGCCTTTGAATGTCATATAATGCTATAAAGCCATATATGATTTGAGTTATATTATCAAATCCTTCATTAGTCTGTTAGATAAGCATGATGACTGGTATTACTAGTCATTTGCTTCTGCACTAATTATCTTTGTGCTGTGTTTAAGGAAAATCTGCCTTTCCCCCACCCTCCTTATGTCTTTATTAATATTGTGTGGGGTTTTTGGAAAGTTTGTGGCTTCCATTCACCCAGGAGTTATATTACCTAATTCTTGGAGAACAGTCCACAAAGCATATTGATTTTTACTGATTCTTAGATGGTATTTTTAATAGATTTTTTTTTTCTTAAATATAACACATGATTGTGCTGGCCTAGTGGATATCTGCATTGTTTTTAGGCTAAGACTAGTATTGTATAGTTAGATTACTGACATAACACCAGATAGGCTATAAAATAGCATCTAACTGACCACTTATTTTTTTCTGTGCTGGAAGGTAGGTTTTGTCTTAGAAGTTTCTAGCCATTATAATGACTGCACTTGGTTTTATTAAGCTCATAGTAGGGCTTGTTCAGTAATGTCCTCCATCCAGTCACCATCTGATATGATCATGTTTTTGTTTAAGGTGTTAAAATAAATTTGTTGTATCAGAGTCTCAGCTTTAAGTGATTTGAAAACTGATATGACCATCACACTCCTCTTAGGACAATTTAGCTTGTATTGGACTGTAGGGCAGATCACTCTGAACTTTTTTCCCATGCAGTCTTGTCCCTAAGGGTTCCAAAAAGTACAGTCTCTTTCATTCATTTTTTTTTATTATCTTTGCAGCTGACCTTAATCAAGATTAGTACCTTTTTTGGTCTAGGGAGGGTACCACATGGGAAGAGGGTAAGAACTGGTAAGAACAGGAGCATCACTGCTCTGAAGGTGTAAGGGAAGGGCTGTTATTTGTGAAGCAAGCTGTCAGTAGAGCTGAGGTGTCCTCAACTCAGTGCCATACTTGTTCTCAAATTGTACTTCATAGCCTGTCAGAGCATAGCATGGGAGTGGAGGTAAGTTTTTAAGAAGTTGGGAGATACTTCTGTAGTCACTGTGCTGATGTGATTTCTCTTAAACTGGCTAGATTTTACATTGCTGCTTCAGTACTGTGCCTGGATAATGTGGGATTGCTATGGTCAAGGAGTAAAATTTAGGGTAATTTTACCTTTTAAAAATGACTGTGTAATGGTCTGGTCTGGGTTTTGTATCTCCTTCTGATGGCTTCATGTTTGCCGTGTGAGTAATGTATGTATCTTTAAAATACTACATCTGGAGTAATGTTCTTAATCTTGAACTTCTTCCTATTTTTCTGTATTCTCACTAGTAATGAAGATTCTAGTGTTAATTATGTGTTTCTGTTTCCATGGTAGTTGTACAAAAGGAGCTGAGTGCAGAACTTCTCCCTCAGTTTTTAACTTAACAGTTCACATTTCTGCCAGTTGCATCTAGCTTTCTCCCCAGTAGAAACTCTGATAACTTTATCAAAATAATAAAATAAATAAAAATATATTTGAAAAAAGGAAGAACTTCAGTTGAGGTGAAAAGCTGCCACTTTAAATTCTCCTTCAGGGTAAAAATTCTCACTTCCAGAATTCTTCCACTGTATGTGTTTGATATTGCATATTGATATTTGTTTTTTAAACTAAAGTGTGCTATGAGAACTTCTAATGATAACTCATTTTCTTTCAGACACTACTCCAGTATGCTGGCAGTCGGGGTGCATCAGAACATATTTTACCTTTTTTGGAAGTGTATCGAATCTCCATCCAAAGCTTTGCTAATGCAAGACCTTACTTGACTACAGAATGTGAAGATGTTCTTTTGGTACTTGGCAGGCTAGTGCTGTAAGTTTTGAGTTGGTATATTAATTTATTCTTTTTTTAAAAGAACTGTAGTTTTTAAATTAAAGGGCAAGTTGTTGAAATAAGTTTAATGTTAAAGCTGAAATAAGTTTAAGTTTAATACTTGATTTGACAACTGTGCTTGTGATTTATTATCTAGTAAATGTTTTTAGTACATTTTTTATCATACCACAAAATGTACTTGAGCATTTAATTAGTTAACATGAACAAGTTCTAAGGCTTTGTTCTTCCATATTTTAATGATCACATAGATATTAGGAAGGCTCTGTTCTTTCTTAGAACATTCTGAAAGTTACTATTTTCTGTAGAAAAAGCTTAATGTAGTGCTTATTAATTAGAAGTTTTAATATTAGACCTTCGTACATGGATTAATAAATATGTATCCTTTGCAATTTCATGTGTCCAGTCCCCTTTAGCACAGGGGCATTCTGAACGTGTCCATTGCTGAAAAGGACAAGCTGGTTTGTGTTCATGGCAGTCTGGGTTGCGCTGTAGGATAGCAAAGCAGACTATAGGATTTCAGTCTGAGCTCTTTGACAAATGTGGGTAGACAGGACTTAAAGTACAGGAATTCCTGGAACAGAATAGAGAACCATTTTACAGTTCATCAGCTGAGTTTGGATAACTTGTAGTTCCTCAAAGTATGTTTTAAGTGCAAAGCAGATATTTGTAATTGAAGAGTGTAGCCTGAGGGCTTCCACATGCACTGGACTATAATCAGTTACTACCTGAGAAGGATAAGACTACATGCTGGTCATTGTGATGTGCTGGTCATTCATTGCTAGTAAGGTTTCATTCGAGGAGATAGGATGAAGATCTAGAACTCTGAATATGAAGATCATCACAGAAAATAAAAGCGATTCTGTGACAGTTTTTTAGTGAGCTGTTTTTTCTGTTATCAGCCTCTTGCTTGCTTTGTGGTCTGAACTCAAGTATTCTTTTCAAGAAGGATTTTTGCAGTGAGCTCCTTGGTCAGATGCTTTATTTGTAATGGACTAACTTGCAATATAAATCAACAACTCAGAACCAGAAAGCTCCATATGATGCTGTGAATTTTTTTTTTTTTTTTAGTTATGAGAAATATGTGAACTGTGAGTGGTTTGGGGGTTTTTTAAACCTTCTGTCGAGAAGGGGAAAACATGTGAAATCTGGAAAAGTGTGTCTTAATGTCTTAATATGAAAACTTAGGACTTTAACTACTGAATCATTTACTTGGTACATAATACACGTATTTTTGGCAAAATATCTATATTGCTTTTGCAGACTGTCCCTTTATGGATAGAGTATTCTTGTCTTCATCATACTATTGTTAATTAGCTTGTGTATTCTGTTTTCTTCTCATATCACTTTAAAAGTTTGTCCTTTAGTATATGTGCAGGTCATCTGTACCTGGGGTACCTTTTATATATTTTGCCACTGTTACTTTGGGGCATAAATCCCAATTCTGTATAAAAATTGCTTTTCTCTTGTTTAGAAAGATTGGAATATTCTGCTTCTGTTTATATGGTTTCTTTCAGCTTTCAGTGTGAGGACTTTGTTTGCTGTTACTTGTATATTCAGAAAACCTTGTGGAGGAGGACAGTAGAGAGATTGACTCGCTGGAATCTCCCCTATTCTTGTGATGATTACATTTGAAAGGAATCTAAAGAATGAGAAATACAAGGAGTGAGGTTGAAGATAGGGTGAGGTAAATGGCTTCTCTAAATTGACTCTCACATGTTTTTCTTTTCCATAAGAGTTTCCAAGGGAGGGACAGAGAAGTTAGAGCAGGGAATTAAACATAAAAATTAAGTTCCATGAGAGAAGAAGACTGGTTAGGGACATGAAAGCGTACTGTTTCCGTGTAACTGTGGTTTTGGGGGAGACAGTTGGGTTATGCAGCAGCTGTTGTAGACACTTGTGCATTTCAGACTTGCACCTTGATGAGAAATGAAACAAACAAGCTTCCTGATTTAAAGGAGAAGTACTCCACTTCCTATTGAACTCCTCCTTCCCTTCCAACATTCTTCCTGGAGAAGAGGGAAAGAACTTCCTGCTTCTGACATCCTTCTCAGCAGTGTGAGCCAGTAACAGCAAAACTCAGTATACTGTGGCTTTCCCTGCTGCCTGCCCAGGTCCATTGTGCATTCACAGTACATCTGATGTGATGTAAGGACAGTACCCCCCCCCCAGGAAACATGTTGCTGATGCAGTGTGAGACCTCGTTGGTCCACTGTCTAACCTTAGGAAAAAAAGGGGAAGTTGCTCTTGTAGATTACAGATTTGACAAATGATTAGGGTGGGGGGATGGGGACAGGAATCTTTTTCTTGAATGTGACTGGGAAGGTAGCTGACTATCGTCATGAGTCTCAGGAGGCCCTTGAAGCTGATTGTTCACTCAAGGTTCTGTGCTTTATTTCTGAGGATGCTATGTGAGGATCAAGGTGTCATTCATGTTACCATCAGTGTGAAAATTTTCCTTCCATCTGAAAATGCTTTATATGGTTCCGAGGTTAGTAGATTCAAGCTAAAAGCATAGAAAGAATTGTTCATAATTCACAATGTATTTGCCAGTAGCTAAGATTTGACTGCTTTCTACTTTCTCCTGTGTGCTGTGATGGCACTGAATTGAAAGGGAGTTTACCATTTTTACAACTTTGAGAAGCTGCTTATATGCTTTTTCAACCATATAAAGGGAAAAGAGATCTGAATGTCATCTGATTTAAGCAGCAAAACTGGATCGAAACAATAAGACCAGTCTGCCTGAAGCTTGCAGCTCTGTCTCACCTACTGGTCCTATCTATGGAGTCTAACAGATGTCACTTCTGGGAAGAGTGTGCTTGCTTACCATAGCACCTCTGTGAGCAAGCACATGTGACAGTTAGCTGTTTGTCTGTCTAGCAAAGTAGTTCTCAATCTAATAAACTGCTGCAGTTTGATTCAGTAGCTTGCATTTACTACTCTGCTGTTTATCATTGAGCTAATTCAACTCTTAACAAAGACAGGATAATTCCTGGCAATAAGTGAACTATTCCTGTTGATCATCCAAGGTATAATTAGTCATCTTTGTGATTCTAAGAAGATTAGGATAGAAAAAGTGTTCTAATACAATCTAATGATGAACACAGTTCTAAAGGCTTTTAAAAATTAATTAAAAAAATTTCTGGGAATGAGGTATAAAGTGATTACAGAAAAATTTTATGCAAATAATTTCTACCTAGAGTTATTTCTTCTGAAGTAAAGAAATTCAAATCTGGGAGATCTTTTCCTGAAAGATATTTTCAAGTTGAGTGTTTAAGATGAATAATTTTTTTAAAAATAATTTTAATAATTTAAACATCCAAGCCCCCATTACAGTTTATTTGCAAAATTTGTAATTAAAGTTTGGAATTCAGTTTTGTATAGGTAGGCATTGTGGTGGTACTGATCATGGCCAGGCTTCGCGAACGAAGATTTGGGGAGGACTCTACCCACGTTTGTTACAAGCGCGCTGGTGACTGAAAAGGCCAATACAAGACAGGCACGTCCGGCTGCAAAAGGCACAGCAGAAAGACTCCTTAGGTGGTATATTCTCCAGGGCATGATTCTTTCTGCGTTGTCTTTTCTCCTCAAGGGTGATCCTGCGTGCGTTCTCAAAGGCATCAGCAACGTTATAGATGGTGTGTCTGCAGACCTCCCGATTGGAGGCCAGAGTAGATCAGTTATGTTGGTCAATATGGCCAAGGCTGAGATGTTGTTTCAGGGAATCCTTGTATCTTCTCTTCGTGGCTCCTCTCCTGCAGCAGCCGGTGGCAAGTTCACCATAAAGCAGGATCTTAGGGAGGCAGTGGTCCTTCATCCTGGAGATGTGCCCTGCCCAACGCAACTGTGTTCTCAGCAACATGGCCTCAATACTTGTGACTGCTGCTTGTTCTAGAACAGATGGATTGGTCACATAATCTGACCAGTGGATGTTTAGGATTGTGCAGAGGCAGCGTTGATGGAAGCATTCTAGGAGTCGCAGGTGGTGGCAGTAGATGACCAATGATTCAGATCCATATAAGAGAGTAGACAGCACAATGGCTCTGTAAACACTGATCTTTGTACTTTTCTTCAAGTGTTTATTTTGCCAAACTCTTTTATGAAGCTTCCCAAAGGTACTATATGCCTTTGCCAACCTGTTGTCTATCTCTCAGTCATCTTTTCACTGTCCAAGTAGCACCTTAACAGTTAAGTATAGAAAACTGATGAGTAAACACTGGCTTTATAATTTTGTTTAAGTCTGTTATTTTATATAACCAATATCATATATATGAAAAACTAATATTCTAGAAAAAGTAATTCCAGGAATTAAGAGAGTGGAAGTAGGTGGGATTGGTTGACCAAGTTTGAAAGTGAGGTGTGCATCAAAAGACTTTTCACAAGGACATTGACTGTGAAGTTTGCAAATGTTGTACTGGGTGTAAAAAATCTTTGTATGACTTGCATGAAAACTGGACACATACCTAGTGATTTTCTTATTTTGTTTTTTTTTGTTTTAGTTCAGAAGTTTTTAATGTTAAAATAGAGTTCAAGTGCTGTGAGACTTTGTAAAGTTGGTTTTGATAGTGAATTAGCTTGTATTACCAAGCTTGAGTACTAGGCAAAAGAAAGTCCTGATTATTTTATTAAATTGAGACCTATGACAGTTGGAATATCTGGTGATCCTCTTACCAACTTTTTCATCAGCATAGTAATGCCTGAGATTTTTGTGAAAAATGAGGGAATGACAGTGATGAAGGCTGTGTATTTTCTGCCAGTCTAATAAAAGTGTTTAGAGCTTTTGCAGGTCTAAACTTCTATTTATAGGGAAAGGATTGGGCAGTGAATTCAAACTTCTGAGATGTGAAAAGGATGGCCAGATATTCAGTATTTGTCCATTTGGTGTTGTTTGTGTGTGTGTGTGTGTGTGTAGGTATATGTGTGCTGAATCTGGCTGAAAACTGATAAGGCATAGCGTTTGGCAGGTTATTAGTCAATGTATCTATCAGGTCAGAAGGAAGAAGGAAAGTCATTCTTTGTGGGTACTAAGCAGCTTTGAAACTCGTGTTTGCTTTATGGCCATCTGTTCCACTTCCCCAAGCTCAGCTCTTCTGTCTATCTATGGTAAGATTGAATGTGTTACCTTGTCATTCTTCTATTTAATACTAGGGAAAGGAGATTTTAAAGAAAAAGTAGCATGAGTTGGATCTATCTAATAGTGTAGGTGTAGCTTATCGCAATAATTCGATGCATTTGTTATGTGTGGAATCTTAGACCAGTTTTCTTTCCTTATATTTTATGATTTATGAAAATACTTTTGCTGTGTGCAAATCATGTGAATCTCTAGACAGAGTGTCATAGTTAACACTTCTAGTTGGATTGGGTGTCCTGGTAACAGAGAAAAGGGGTGGAGATTTTAGCGCTGTGTGGGTGTGACCACGGTGCTTATTCGATTCCACCCACGCCATCGCTGGGGACATGGTTTCGCAGGAAAAGCCGAGCGCCGGAAATCGGAAGTTTGCCATCTTGCCTCGCTCGACAGAGCGGAGTGGACTGTGGCCTTAAAACCGCGGCGACCTTGTTCCCTTCTGCTGCCCGCTGGCTCTCCCTCCGGTTTTCCCTCCTTAGCGCGACTACGGAACTGTGGTGCTGAAATGGACAGCTCCGAGGCGTGGCTGAACCAGGAGGGCTGGGTGGTGCAGGGTCAGCATCCCGGCGCAGACGTTTTGCCCCCAACACACACCAGCGGAGCGGAGAGTGGAAGGCAAGGAGTGTAGGCAGTTTTGGAGAACTGAGCTCAGCCAGTGGCTGCGTGATCCCTGTTTGGACGAACTAGCTTCCAGGGCTTGTTTGTCCCTGCTTTCTGTTGGTTTTGGGCTGTGAGTGAGGGGGAAACGTTAAGCTACGGGAGCTCTCTTGCCCTGTTGTTTTTGTTTCCCGAATACCATGTGCTGCAGCAGTGGTAACAGTCGCCGCATTGCCTTCCTCTGGAGACCACGTGTGCGCTGCCTTCGGGAAGTGTTTTTTTTGTTCCCGATGGTGAATACCCTTTTGTGCGTAAAACACCTTCTCTTCTGTATACTTTTGCTGTTCGTACTGCTGTTGCTATTGTGCTTTTTAGTAAATTGTTATTTCAACTAATTTCTTGTCCCTTTTTTACTGAAAAGTGTGGGGGAAGGGGAGTGGCTTATTTGGAGTTTAATTTCCCTGCTGGTTTTAAAATGAGCACGTGAGGACAAATTGTTCTGTGCAGCAGTAGGGTTTTAGGTAATCCACATGTCCCATACAAGGTTAGATTAGTCCCTGTTTGAGAAAAATATAGACAACAGTCCGACCATGGCTGGTTGCAGTTCATGCCATAGGTGTTAGAATGCTCCCCCAGTTGGTATCAAAGGCTCTATAAGGAGTCTGTTTCTGTGCTGATGCTCTTCTTGACATAACTTGTCAGTCTGTTTTTTTTATGATACTATTAGGCTTCTGTTATCCAGATCCATTTCTGTGCTGGTGCATGTGTCTTCTTTCAGTCTGTTCTTTAGTTTTATTTTCTTACATATATCACTGTGGAAATGTTAAGTTAGGTGAAACTGGCTTTCATTCTCTCTCTAGGCCAAGAGACCATGCTGGAGTCCATTGAGTCTTATTCAGAACGGTTATTATGTTTTCTTTGAGAGGAAGGAGTAGAAATTCTGTGATGCTGTGTTCCTGAGCCATATTGAAGAGGCTATCTTATATAAGAGTAGCTATAATCTTAAATTAACAAGATTGTGCATAGTAAAAAAGAGCTCTCTTTCCATATGAAGAATCATGCCTGATTCTCAGTCTGTTTCTGGCCTATTAATTGATTTGCGCAGTCAAAGGTGTTTGTATTACTATCGTTTCTTATCTGAATGCTAAGTAATATGTGCCAAGTGTTATTTAATGTAACAAGAGAATGTTCAAGTAGCTTGTTTACTTGCCTTTTGCTTTTCCAGGAGTTGTTTTGAGCTACTGCTTTCAATTCCTGAAAGTGAATTGCCACATGAGGTGTGGTTAGGATTCCATCAGTCCATTCAGGTAAGTGTTCTGAGTTAATTTTTTGCATTTACATATTAAAAATAAAAATCTACTGTTCTGTTCCTTCTCTTCTATCTTTCCCCTGAATTCCAGCTGTCCTGCATTACTGTTACCTAGGTAGCAAGAATTTCTGAACAAAAGACTAACTGCCGCTACAATATTGGGAGCCTTAGGACCAACAGCAGGTTTATAACTATAGTCAATGGCAACTGCAAGAGGACCATAGCAAATCTTGATCTAGTGGTTTATGTGAGAGAAGGACTAAGTGACTGAGTTAGATGGAGTGATGTAACAGCTCTGAAGCGTAACTTTGAAGATAACAAAAGAGCTTTTGCAGAAGTCTAAGAGGCAAGTTAGTGTCTGTGCCTGATTTGAGAGGGATGGAAATAGTTGGACAGGTCTGTAGTCCAGGTGGTTCCTAGAAGTGTTTCTTCTGAGGTGTTGCTGAAACAAACTCATACTACTATGTTTCTACACTCAAATCAAGATGACTGCTGTAGACTGTGTAGAGATGTTTTCAGGGTTTTAGTCTGGAGGTAGTACCTAGCTGTCTGCAAGAACTTGTGTTCCTCATGTTGCTTAAAGACAGGAGTGGTATTGCTGTCTTCATATTGATAGACCCTTCCAGGACCAGGGACTGCTCTGTTGCTGCTGTGTTATGGCTTTAACTGTGACTGGTGAAGTTGGAAGCTAATACCAGTTATAAGTTACTGAAGTGAAGACTTTGGCAGAAAGTAGGTGGAAGTGAATTTAGACCTTGCAGCTGCCCTTGTACTTATCATAAGATCTTATACCCTTAAGACTGGGGATTTCCTTAGTCCCTGAGGCTTGGTTGCTGCTGCAGTAGCTCTGAAGATGCAGGTTCTGAAGGAGCTTCTACTTTTCTTTCACCTGCAGTCAAGGAAATAGCAGGTGTGGAAACTCTTCAGTAGACTGGAAATTAATAAACCTGTCACTTTAAACTGAGAGGAGCATTTTGGTAGAGCCACCCAGGCATGGTGTGGGTACCTTTTTATAGACAGGTTTCCTAGTCCTGGAGTTAGGTTTCTCACTTTCTATGCAAATTATTTCTCATGTGCAGTCAGTTTTTTCAGACCTTTCTGGAAAGGGGTCAGAGGCTTTGGGGATCTTGGGTGGTCTTGATCCCTCCCCTGCAGTCCCTCCCCACTTCTTGGCCTCATTCCTGCTCTTGCGTGTTGTGCTTATCTCCAGGAACTAGAACAAGGATGTTTGTCCCAGAAAAGTGCTGCCCTACCTCTGTGTGGCCCCTTCTCCAACCACATCTTGTTCTTTCTCAAGGTGTTATCAGCAATCCGTGGTTGAATCCATAGCATCCAGCTACTGGTGTTGGAGACATACACATGAGCCCCTTATCTTCTGGGATTCTACAAAGGGTGATGCAAGTCCAGATCTCTCACATCAACCTTTAGAACTAAGGCCACTGCCAGATGTAGTAATATATACTTGATTTGCGTAGTGACCTTTTGAAGCTATGACTTCCAAGTTTAGCGCTCACTTAATGTCCCTGTAGTTCAGATAGTTAGCTGATTAAACATGGTGTTCTGAAACCTTGCTGAAGAGATTTGTGGACTTTTACAAAGAGGTGCTTCTAATGAGATTTTGAAGTAGCACTCTGGCGGAAATAAGAGAATGAGAACATTTGTACTCTGTCCTGAATATAATAGGAACTTACTTGTCATCAGAGAAGGAATATGCAGTCATACAGAGAGCAAGAGAAACCTTCAGACATGAATCACTCCTAGGCTGTCTTGTAGGTTTAAAGTCTGTGACCATGTTAATGTGCAAATCTTCAGGCAAATCCAGTAGTAAGGCACTGCAAAATTATGTTAGTACTTACCCCAGACTGATGGATGTAAACGTGCTTATTGCTTTCCTATCAAAAGGGACAAATGTGGCTTCTGAGGACTATAACTCCTAATGTGGAATAGAGGTATTTTTCAGATCTGCCTGCAGTAATTGTTGCTCTGTAACAATCTACACAGGTTGTGAGAGTTGGTGAAACTTCAAATAACTTTTCATTCCAGGAGTGTGAAAGGTAAGGGCTTGCATTTCAAAGCAGCAAGGTGTGGGGACTGTCCTAGACCTGAAAGTGGAGTGTCACTGATGTCCAACTTAATATACAAAATACTATCAAAAGCTCTATTTGGTGTCCTGAAGCTGTTTGTTCTGTTATCCTAAATAACAGCAGTTATGTCCTGCAGCCCCATGAGTCCAGTTTTCCTTATCTCTAATCAAGACCAGAGGCAGCCTGTGCAAAATGAAAACAAGATGTGAGATTATATGGCAGGAGTCTTAGCATAGATTTATACAGTGGCAGCGAGCAAAAGGATGCAGATGCAGCTGGGGAAATGCTGTCAAATATGATTGAAAAGATTGGGGCAGAATTAAAACAGGGCTCTTGATACAAGTAAACTCAGTTAATCTGGGGGAGGAACTCTGTGGAGAGATACTGTGGGAATGGATATAGTCTGGTCGGTTGAGGAAGATAAAACTACACATTCAAAGATGACCTTAGTGAGAAGAGAGATATATCATTGTGATTATTGAATATGGATTGGGGCACAGGGTTCCCTTCAAGCCTTACAAAAAACCATGAATGCTTTCTTTAGAAAAGTTGTGATTTGAGGCTGATCATAAGCCAAAAACTTTTGTGATATTGTAGGAGGTGCTGATTGCTTTAAATTGCCAGGATTGAAAAATCTTGGTGTCTTCAATCACCTGTTCCAAGGATTGTCTTCTGGACATTGTCCATAGGCTCTTACTGTATTATCCTGTCCTGATTTCATCTGGAATGAAATATTTTATGTCCTGGGCCTGTTTATGGTGGTGTCCTAGCTTAATGAGATCTGTGTTCTTAAATGTTGCATTAGATTTATTCAGAGATTTTTTATGTATTCAAAATAGATTTTCACAAATATTCCTGTTAATATTAACCTTTTATTCTTCAGTAGGTCCAATAAAGTTCAGGTAAGCATCTATAAAGGAAGTGTACTGGCAGTAGTTAGTTACTTATGTATGTTGGTGAATTTCATATTTGGTATTTTGGTATTGATACCCTGAATCTCAAACACAGTGCTGACTCAGCAAATCAGTTTACTTCTATAATAAGCCCCTTCTTTCTCACCTTCTAAGGTTCTTTCAGCCCTAAAATGTGAATGATCCTTATAATTGGACTGTGACTCTGTACTGTGTCCTGAAACCCTCAGATTAGGGAAGAGATGCTGTTGGGAAGACATTGTCTGTGTTCGATGTCTGGATCACAGAATGTCATAATCTGAGGGACAGTAGTCTTTTCAGTAGTGGTACCTGACCCATGTCCAAGTTGTATGAATTTTTTATTTTTTTTTTTTGGTCAGCTACATCATTCTGGTGGTGGTGGCAGATAAGTGGGCTGCTCTGGCTGTTTCTGAGGCTTCTAATTCGTCAGTACTTTGATTGATAGTTCCACCCTTCCCCAAGGTATAACACCTGTACTGGATGCCTTTACAGAGCTCAGTAAAACTCATTGAGTTCAGTCTTCTAGGTGAAGTTTGAATGCATAGGCTCTTAAATGCTGATGGTTTTTTGGACTTAGTCTTTACCCTGATCTACTCTTGAGACTGGTAGAGGTTAATGCTCTAACATTAGTGTGAGGGAGGAGAATGCACAGTGGCAACCTGTTGTATTGAAAAGACTTAATTCTGTGTGCCATGTAGTTGGGAAAGGCCAAAAGTAGGGGTTGTCAGAATGAGCTTCTATTGATTTTGTAGGTAAGATCCAGTATCCCTTCTACCTGCACACCTGTAACTGTTTTTTTAATCCTCCAGATCTGAGGATAAAATAATATACATAGACTTCGTATAGGATCATAACTGCCACTTATGGAAATTGGACTGTGGTTAGATATTTCATGGATATAGGTTTAGATAAGTTTGTTATTTTCCACTGACATTTTTAAAGCTGTCCTGAGGCTACACTTGAGCATCTTTTGGCAGCAGCACAGACTTAAGCGCTAAGTGTATCATTCACCTGCCTGATTCTATTGGCATGCCATTTAGCTCAGTGTGAAGTGGGGAATTGATCATGCTTTAATTTTATCAAAACAAAACAAAAAACCCCACTCCTCCCTTGAGGCTCTCTCTGGTGAGTTTGGTTTACTGATCCAGCTTGCACAGGAAGCAAAGACTTGAGAAGAGGAACAGCTGTGTGAGTGTAAGGATTGCTTAAGTGATGTTCTCAAATGGTTAAACACAGCCTGAGACCTTAATGTGCTGTACCTCATGTGTCAGTCTCTCAGTGCTGTTAACTAACAGCAGTTTGAACTCTGGTCAAGAACATGTAATTCAGGGTCCAGCTGTGACCTCCAAAATGACTTTTTTTTCCCTTTGACCTTGTGAGTGACATTTCAGGCTCAAGGACAGAAATCGGTCATCATACTTTGCTATCTTTGCATCTACCAGTTAGCACCAACTCTTCTACTAATATCAGCAACTGATTTTTGGGGTAGTCTCACTGATAGCGCACTCACTAGTTTAACTTTCTTTATAGTCACTTTTAGGAGTAGCTTAGTCTTTAACATCTGGTTTCAGTTAGCAAGTATGCTAGGAGCTAAGAATTGGAGCACAGTTACAGCAGTTATCTAAAAAAAATATCAACCTTGGGGAAATATTTATAGAAAATCTTGAGTAAAACTAAGGAAGGTGAGATGGTTAAAAGTTATCAAAACTGCTTGATTGTTGCATTCAGCTATGAGACTTTTTAACTTTGGTGCCTCTTAGAAGGTGGAAGCCTGCACTATAGTTCTGCGTTTGAAAAGAACTCCTAATGTGTGCTTTTTCACTCACTTCTGATCTTAGTTTGATTTTGTTCTTGCAATCAGAGTAGTACTCGGGCAGGGCAGAAGCACTGACTTCCATTCAGTAGGTCTAGTGACTGCTTTGAATCTGTAGTCCCCTGAAGGTATCTATTGTGGCAGAGTCATGAGGTAGCTGGAGCTGGAAGGAAGCTCAGTTACCTGATCCACCTCTTCACTCAGAGTAAGGGCTGTCTTGAATCAGGTTACTTGAGTCCTGCCCCACTAAGTGTTAAGTGTCTCTAAGAAATGGAGGATGCACAAACTTCAGGTAGACCTTTCAAAGTGAGAGTATTTAAACATTGAAACATTTCTCCCACACACACTTAAAGAATTTCCCTTCATGTGACTCCCTCACTAGGAATATAATGAAGAGAAAGACAGGTCTTAGATTTTCTTCTTCAGCCTCTCTTCTGAAGTTGGTGGTCTTTGCTGGCCATGCTCCACTATGGTAAATGAGTTGTACAGAGCAAGCTGTGTATTATACTCCAGTGAAGTTTCAAAAGTGCCTAAAGGGAATAAACCCTTCATGAACCTCCTGGTTATATTCTGTTTGGGACTGTTCAGCACAGCTAACCTTGTTTGCAGTAAGGGCTCACTGCTGACCTGCAGTTAAATTACAGACCCTAGAGACCTGTGGTGCCAAACTGGAACCTAGCAAGCTGATCACTAGCCTGTACTGATACTTAGGGTTGTGTCAGGAGCAGCTCTTTGCATTTGCTTGTGTTGAGCTTCAGTGAGTCCCTGTCAGTGAAGTTCTGCAGCCTGTTGAATGTCTTAATGGCCACCCTGCCCTCCGTTGTCAGTTGCTCTCCCAGTTCTGTATGGCCTGTGGGCTGGCAGAAAATGTCTTTGTCTCATTATTCAGACAATAAAGGTGTTAAAAGTATCAGCTCACTGTTGACCCCTGAGAAGCACTACTGGGAGACAGCTGCCTGTTGGGTTTTGTACAGTTGTCACAAGTCTTCCAAGCTGAGCTGTTGAGCTGTTTTTTCACCTGCATTTTGTCCACTTTTCCTTATTTTAACAATTTGTTTTTAAAGATACTATGGGAGACTGTCAGAAGACTTTCTAAGTGTGACTAATGTAATCTGCAGCCTGTTATGACAGAAGGTGGTCAGACTGCTGGATGTGGTTTCCAGGAGAATATGACCCATATTCTTTCTGGGGACAGCTTATGCTGACTGGCCTGTAGTTCCCCAGGGTTTCTCACTCTTCGTGATTTCCTAAGTCACCAGAAACCTTCCCCCAGTGGCTGTGACCTTACAGAGCCTAGTAGAGGACTTGCAGTGACATCCATAATTTCCATTGACACCCTTGGCTTTTGTTTGGTACTATGGATGCTAATGTGATTATCTTAACATATCTGTTGTGCTGATTCATGCCTCTTCCCCGCTTCCACCTCTGCCACTGGTGACAGGGACCAGGAAGGCCAGAGTGCAGATCTTAACAGGAAGACTTGAGCAAGGTTACTGAGTACCTCAGCCTCTTCAGTGTCCTCTGTTACTTAATGTCCTGTCCTGTTGAGCTGTTCTCTCACTTTCCTTGGCTCTTCCTTTCCTCAGCAAAGTGAAGAAAACCAGATGGATGCACATGTCCTTCAGCTTGGCTTGAGAGCCTTGTATTTCCTTGAAGTCTGTGGTGTGACTAGTGTCCAGGTGTGCAAGCAGCAAGTAGTGATAATCTGAGGGCAAGCCTTAGCAGCTTCTCTGCAATATCCCACATCCAAGTCCCTCCCTCTCAAGCACCAAACCTTATGAAACCTGGAGTCTGATTAGCTGCTGAATGTGGCGAATGGTTAGATAGGACTTTAACAGTGACAACTGATAATTTGCTTTGTTTCCTTTCTCCTTTTCCCTCTGACCTATTACCTTAAAGACTGGTTATAGCTGGAAATCCTGTTTATTTAAAGATGAGTCAGGATATCATGTTACTTTAATGTCATGACTAATGTAGGAAGATTAGCCTAGGTATGGGGTACAGTAATACCCATTTCTGGAATCAGGGATACATTTGGTGATACTTTATCAGCTTACAAAAAACCATACAAAATATGCATTACTTTTTCTTGACTTCCCTGGCTGCTTCTGAGATTTCCTGCAGACACTTAACACCTGTGTTGCAGAACACTGCCCAGTGTTCTTGCTCACCCTCTAATATTTCACAATTTATTGTGTGCTAGATGAGTAAGCAGTAATGTGTCTGCTATAATGAGCTTTGTAGGAGTATATACATTTTTTCATGGTCCCCTTTGGGTTGTTGGAATCTTCACTTGGTACTTGCTGGGAACGATGTTCTTCTAACTTTGCCTGTGTTCTCAACTTGATGAAAGAGTGCCCCAAAGTCATCTCTATGCTCAGGCTCTCTGAAGAGGTCCATACACAAAATTTTCTATTGTAGAAACTGACAGACTGTCCAAGGAATGAGTGGATCTGTATGAACTTGCTTCTGGATGTAGGCTTCAGTGGTACACTAATACTTGAGTTTATTACATATAGTACACAAGTATGCTATGGGATGCTTTGAGCAGACGTGTAATGGGGGAGTGAGGAGGGAAGAATTCTGTATTGACTGTGCTTCACTTTAATTTGGGATTTTCTAAGTAGCATGTCTGATAGGATGGTTTCATAGTTAGAGAGGAATCCTTTAAAAAAATTGAGATGGCTGTGGATCAATGTAAATGAACCCTTCACTGCAAGAATGTAATTTTTAACTTGTGAATCTTTTGCTGGGAGTAAAGCTTCATTCTATAGTGGGGCAATGCTTTGCCCAAGAGTTAAATGCAGGTTCTCCTGTGCAGAGATTTATGGAGTACAGTTCACTGCAGTATAATAAATAAAATATATTGTTATATTAAAAAAGTGAGGATGTTCTGAAATTAGCATCTGATATTGGATATTGAACATAAATATCTGATTTATTAAGGGACATCTAATCATTAAATGCAAAGATGCCTTTTACTGTGAATGGTTAATAGGAAAATCTTGGACATTTTCATGACAGATTCCCTTGGTTGTAGAAGGTAACTCAGGAACTTGAAAAACATACGTCTTTTGTCTTGGAGTGTGCGAAGCAGTTCACTGCTGTGTTTTGAGAGCCCATGAGCTCTTTGGTTACTCTGGTATTCCCAGTGGTCATAATATTAACTCCATTTAATTCTGATCATTCAGAACATAGAATTGATTCCAGTATCTCTAGAGGATACAACAGAGGCTATTGAAAGAAAACCTGAGCTTAATAATAGTGTTAAAAGTGCAGACAACTTGAAACACAACTCAACAGAAGTAGGGGCCATTGCCACATACTGAACTTAAGATCTGTTGTGAGAAGCATTTTTACTAAAGGTGTATTGCTTACAATTAGTTGGCTTCAATTTGTCAGTGTTAGGAAATTCTGCGTGGTGATATTTTAATTCTTCAGGTCACCCCAGATCGGTTTCCCTACTAGGGATATGAAGTAGCTGGAATCTATTTCCAGTTGCTTTCTTTTCTGCATTAGGCTCTAGACTTCTTTCCCTGTGTAATGTCCTTTTTTTCTTCGTCCTTCACTCTTTAGATTTCCAGAATTCAAAGTGGTAGGGCCCTGATCACTCTGAGCAATATGTATAGAAGTTCGATGGGTAAAGTTCAGATGGAGACCTGCTAAGTGTGAAGGGTCTCTGGGTCAGCCTTCACAGCATCAAGACTAGGATCAGAAACGCACTGGACATGGATTAGTTTCTAAGGAAATAGCATCTCTGTATCCAGTAGAAGGATGTATTCATCTTAATGATGAAGTCTCCCACTGCATTGCTTCCCCCCCCTTTTTTTTTTCAGCTAATGAGTGGTGGCTTTCATGATTCTTGGAGAAGTGAATTGACTGGCTCATCTTTAGTGTTAACACTAAATATATAATTTTACACTCTCAGCATTTTGTTACTAACTTTAAAAACTATTTAGCCTTCATTACAGGTTCTTCAATAGCACTATATGCTTTGCTACAAAATCGTCCTTTGTCTTTTATACAATAATTCCTGTAATTTTATAGGCATGTACATGGAGAAACATAAAAATTGCAAAAGAGTTACAACTGCAGAATAGGCTTTTTGAGTTAAGGCATTTCAGTCAACTCAGTAGTCTGAAATTGGGAAGTTTTGCTGTAGGATTAGAGAAGTGACAGGATATTGGACTATTAAAATCCCAATGCAAACATGTCAAAGCAGTAATGACAGAGAGGAATGGTGTGAAACTATTAGAATAAAGTTAAATAATAGGATACATAATGTAAAATTACATTGGCTTAATTTTTAGCAAAGACTTTTAATGACTTTTTTTAACATTTTATAGGATTCACATGATGCTTTACTGGAATTTGGGAATAACAACCTCCAAATATTGGTGGATATCACAAGGGAAGGAGTGTGGAAAAATCCAGTTCTTCTTAAAATTCTATCCCAGCAACCAGTAGAAACCGAGGAAGGTAAGAGTGTGATATTTAGAGATGTGTGGTTGTTAAGAAATTACTTGATTCAGTTTAGGTGGGTAACCAGTGATTTGAATTCATAAGACAGTTGCATTTCAAATTGTATTATGCAGTAGTATTTGCATGTTGCTAAATAACATCTGTGATGAAACTGTCTCACTGGCATTTTGAATAGTATGTGCGACTGATTCATCTCTGCTTGGGCTATACAATCCATCAGCTTGAATATTTCAAAACTCCATTTTTAAAAATAATTATTTCTTTTTCCATCATAAAAATACAGACACTTTTGTCCCTGGGGTAGTTTGTTCCTCATAACTCTGTACTTTGAAATGTTTTCCTGAATGTTTCACAGGGAGGAATTGTGTGTGTCCACGCTTTTGGGAGGCATAAAAAATTTATGTGGAAGGGCATTGTGAAGTATTATTAGCTGTGGGCTGGAAATATCATTGTATTTAGATTATTGAAAAAAGATCTTTAATCAGAAAGTGTTGAGAGGTGAAAAAAAGGAGATTTTTAGTGTCACTTTATGTAATGTCTTCTGAATATCTTTTCTTAAACTGTTCCTTTACTCTCTGGAGTTTTTTTCTTATCTATTAGTGGTGCCATTAAGTACTTTCAGGTATTTTATCTGTTCCATTAACAGTACATTAGACTGCAGTTTGCCTCTGGTAATCTAAAGTTAAAAATAACATAGAAAGGAAGACTAGTTTAAAATATTTTCTTAAAAATTAAAGAAGAACAAAAAGTCAAGGTTTCTTCCATAGTAGAATCCTTCTTTCTGGCTTTGGCTAGCCCCTCTTCATTATGTCAGTACTTTTTAATAAATAAATGAGAAACGTGTTATGGTTATTGAGAGGATATGTTGCTTCCATATGCTAAAAAAAGGATTAAAAAAAGAGTAGCAAAGGGTGGACTGCAGTCTCTGCTAGCCTTCACTTCAGGTATTAATAACATGGCAAAAACATTTGAACCCTTTTTTGGTTTAAACCCAGCTGGAAAAATTAAGCCTCCCTCAGCTGCTCCCTTCCACACCCCCACGCAGCCCACCAGTGAGATTGAGACAAAGGCAGAGATTCCGAGTTGAAATAAGAACAACTTACTTGAAAACAGCAATGAGATAAGAAAAACAAACACTATCAGCAACAATACTAATAACAGTGTATAAAAGAGGGTGATAACATGCAGAAATGCTCACCAAGTTTTACTCAATGAGACCGCACCACAGCCTGAGCCACGCAGCTCTCAAGACAGAGAAGAAAATGACGGACAGAAGTGTCTGCACCAGTGTCTTTCCACCGAGCCCAGGACAATGAAAACAGAAACAATGGCAAACAAGTCATCTGCACCCACACTTCTTTCACAAGTCCAAGACAATGAAAACCAATGATGAACTGGAGCCACCCTACCATTCCACCTGAAGCTATGCCCCCCCCCCCCTCTTCCTGGAGTGAGGATGCCTCACTGCTACCCCCAAGTGATGATGTGAGTGTTATAGAATGACAACCTGGACATGCCCACACAGCTCCAGTTGGACAGCTGCTCTTAGTGTATTTCTGCTCAAAAGGACTTCCATTTCAAAATTGGTCCATATTCCTGAAAACCTTCAGCTGTTGAAGAATTCCTTACTTGGAAAGCGGTGTACCAGTGGGGGTTAAGGGTTAGGCGGCTTTGCAAACTCATTTTACATGTGGCAAGCCAAGAGCTGTTCTGGAGGACCGGTGTGAATTCCAATAGGAGTGATGTCGTATCTGTGTGGACTCCATTATAGACTTAATTTGCTTTTTACCCACATGGCTGGTTTTAACAGTGGCTATATTACTGTTTGCTGCTATGCGTCCTTGTTCCTGCACAGGGCGACCTCAATATGGGTCAGACTACTTGTTGACTTCAGCAGGAATAGGATAGAATAGCTTGTTCAGTCTTTTTGGGTTTTATTTGGGTTGAAGTTTCTGCTGACAAACTCGTCATTCGACACATCTCTAACCATGCTGAATTGAGCTGAGCGTAGGTGTCCATTTCTGAGATCATTTGGCAGCCTGAAACTGTTGATTTCTTAGAGTTCATTATTCAGTACATATTTTTGTGTTTAGCTAGATCTGAATAGATGTCCAGAAGAGTTGTCCTCACTGGTGTGTCTTTCATTGGATCCCAGCAGAGACAACAGGACATTCATTGGAGCTTTTCTGCACCAGTGCATTTTCAGGTAGTCTAGAGTAGTCCACAGGCATGCTTAAACAGTCTGAATGTGACTCTGGAATCCCATATTAAACCAATCTTGCAAAAGCACATTTCTCAAGTAAATCGTAAGGTGAAGTGGTAAACGTTTTAAGTAAAGGGCACTTCTGAGAAGTCAAAGATCTGCCAAATTGTTGCTACTTACCAAGTGTCTTGCATTTGTGACAGTCTTGGTTTTTTGCTTGCTTTGAGGGTATTGAAGAGCAGATAAACTAAGAAAAGTGTCATCCTTGTAGCCTGTGGGCATGCAGCGTAGCTGCTTAGACATAGCTAGAAGATCTTTTTGAGCTGTCTGAACGTGTACTCTTAGCAGCCAAGCAGGATAGTTTAGATGTTGGTTGACTGTTTTCAACTGACAGTGCAGGGAACAGTAAACAGTGGCAGAGCTCCATATGGTACCTGAAATGTAGAAAGACAGTGAGAGCACCACCCGAGAGTGCTGTCATGTCCTACTCTGCTCTTCTGACCTGGTTCAAAGACTGTGAAAGTGATAGCTCAGAGGAGTAGCGTTATTAGTAATGCAAATGGGAAAATAGGGAGGCGGGGAGTAGGGATATTTAATAGCTATAAACACTATAAAGTAATGCTTTAGTGGTTAAATAATTTGGTGCTCTTACATTATAGGGGATGGAAGGGTTTTTATTTGGTGGGTTTTGTTCTTGTTAGCCTCTTGGAAGACTAAGAGCACAATGAACAGGTATTGAATATTTGCAGGGAGTTGTAGGAGAGAACATAAGGCTGGGAAAGACAATGTAGGTCTCCTGTAGTTGTTGCCAGCTATCCAATAATATTTCAAAGAAATCGAAATAGTGCATATTGTGAGTCTTAAAACTTTAAAGTGGTGCGGGAAAAGAGAAGTAGTCCTGCGAGGAGCAGGGAGTTGGACTGATAATCCTTATGGGTCCCTTCCACCTCGAGATATCCTATGATTCTAAGATTGAGGCCATATGTAAAGTTCACTTTTTTCTCAGAAGGCAAGACTTATGTGCCAGACTTCTTACTCTATGCTTTGGTGCAAGACAAAATGAAAACTTAAAGAAATCCTGCTCCCTAGGCCATTATGGCATATTATGACATGGAAAATCTTTTAACTCCTAGATTGTGCTTCTAATGTAACTGGTTTATCCTCTTGATATCATAAGACAAATGTAATTCAGTGACTACAGAAGTTATTGCTGAAATATTAACTGATCCACGAAGCCGTGTCACATGTTATGATTAGTAAGGTCTTGGTTTTGGTTTACTTCCATTTCTTTGTTCAGTCTGTTGCTTCCTCTGTGCTAGGCAGTCAGATGCTGCTGTGATTTCATTTGGCTTGCAGAAAGTCTGTCTGTGTAGCTGGAATTACTCTCTTGGCCTTGTATAGAACATGATTGGAGCTGGTATTAAACAACTGTCTCTAGATGTCTACTGGATTAACTTAATCCTTTTTTGCCTTCAGAATCATACCAAGCAAATGCTTGTTTCTGTAGTAGGAGATCATATGTCACTGATGAGTTACCAGGTTTGTCTTCCTTCTGACTTCTGTCACTTCTTTGATCTTTATGATGTTCTCTACTGACCAGCAAGCTCCATTTGATAGAAATAGCAGGAATCAAAATGTACTTTCTGCAGGTCCCAGCAGGGATGGCAGTTTTGCTATTATGCTTGGCTAGTAAAGACTGCAGAAGGAGCTCCAGTGCAATGGGCTTTCAGTTGTTTTAGTCAAACTGCCATTTTATCCTTCAGTACAACAGCAGCCTCACAGAGTATTCTCTGAAGTTTTGTTGTGTGTGCTATTTCAGTCATCTAAAGCTTAATTTCTTTGAATAGGTTGTATTTCATGCTTTTTGGGGTTTTGTGGTGTGTGCCTGAAAAGCATTCCTAGTTTTTGTGCTGTGGGACACTGGTAAACCAGATGTAAGAGTAGCTCAGTGTGCCTAGACAGAGCTGTGTTTTGTGAAGTGGTGGTTCATGTTAATGATCATCATATATTTACTTGAATGAACAATCCTGAAGATGTGTCATGCTCCTGCCTCTCTTGTTTAGAGTTTGTTTTTTTTTTTTATGCACTGGCCTGGAAAAGGAGCTGACATCAACTGTAAACATGGTTTACCAAACTTGTTCCAGCTCAGGTTTCATACCAGCTTAGGTCTGCTGCTTGTATGGCTGTTAATAAATTTCACTTTGATGTGCTAGGGTGATGGTTCCTGATTTTCACTGTCAGCAGGCTCAGGACGGTCGTTTGGAGCATTAATATTTGCTTGAAGAAAGGGCTGTAAAATCCATGCTGCTTAGGCCTTTTGGATGACTAAATGATACAAGGATCCCAATGTGACCATAATCGATGCTCTTCAGCAGTTGTGATATCCCACAGTTGTTCTGTGCCTCGGGCAACTAGTTTTAATATTCCAGGACTACTTTTTTTTTTTTTTTGGTGCAGCAGATGAACACCAACACCTTGATATGTCTCTGACCAGAGTTGGTTTGTAGGAAAGCTGGCAGAACTGTCTACCACACTGCTATTGTAAAATTATACATACCTTAATGTCAGTTGTGCATACTTAACATATGTTACTGCACTTCAGCTCATTGTTGTCCTGTTCCAGAGGTACTTTCAGCAGAAATGCTCACCTGAGATGCTGTTTTTCGTGAACATTTATCAGAGCCTTTTTATGCTCTAGTGCCATCCATGCTTTATAATATTCACAATATTGTGTTGTTATTTAAATCGTCTTTTGCTGCAAGTGTTTTGGGTGAGTGGGGAATCTCTTATCCTTACTTTTTGGTTCTGGGATAAAAGAGCTCTTTGGATATGTATGGAGTTTGGAACTGCACTGCCCTTTGACTAAAGGATTTTGAAGAGGGAAGGGTTGCAGGGTGTCTGCACTGATTTTTATAGCAAGCTGTTTTAGTCTTGATGTTTGGTAGAACACTGACAGAACAGACAACAGCGGGAAGTCTAGAAAGAGAAGGAACAAGAAAGTCTGTTCATGGACATACATGGAAATGTAACAGATTTAGGACTGAGTGCAAAATTAGGTTCTCTGAGGGGAAAACAACTGCTCTGAGGAATAGACAGCAAAATGAGTTTTTGTTCCTTTTTCAGAAAAGGGAGGTTGTTGCAAGCAGGCTGCTTGGAAAAAAACAGACTCTTGAAGGGAAAGCTAAGTGCCAAGATAGGTGTCTGGCTAGTGACTTATTTCTGAATTCCACTCCTGCCTTCATCGCTTACCATCTGCATGACAGAGGAGCTTGGTTTGTCATTTGCCTTCATTGCAGAGTTCATTACACACTGCCTTAGGTGTTAAAGAATTGTCCCAGAGGCACAGACCTCTACCCTTGGGGAGGACATGCTTACTGGCTGCTCCCAAAGATTGCAGCAAGTTGAAACCGTCTCTCCTATTCACCTTCATCAGCAAGTTTCTCTCATTTGTGCTGGAAGATAAAAGTGTGACTGTTAACCTGAAAGTGTTTAATTTGTCTGGCTGACTGCAGGTACTCTTAAAACACCACCCATGTCTTGACTCGCTGGCTCTGACATGTCAGTACAGCTTCATTTAAGCAGTTGCCGAGTGCATGTCTTGCTGTGTAAACAAGGGGAATCTAAATCATTCTTAGAGTAGGTAAAGAGAATATATTTTCTTTTATTCTTCCAATGGACCTGAAAAAAATTAATTATTCTGTGAACCGAGAGCTGTAGAAACAGGGACTACAGAATTGCTTTGAATTGCTTGTGGGCACTAAACCCCATTCCCGCCAGGCCCATGAATAGCAGACTGCCAGGAGAGGTGAGCAATCTGATGCTGGGTAAGCCAGCCTTCTGGGACTTCTCCCTCAACAGTGGTCTTCTGGCCGTCATGTTGTGGTAGCAGCCTCTTGTATCAAATAGGATCCATTTTGAGATGCTGTTAGCTTTCCTTGATAAATTTTCAAGCGTGGTGTCATACAGATGTAATTTTTAATGAAGAGAGGATGCTTATTTCCTAGCAACTGGAGATCTGGAGATGTTACTGCAGGCTGTCTCTTGGTCAGGCAATTGAACTCTTTTTACTTTATCCATTGAAGTTACTTTAATGTGAAGTGTCAACTGGGTCAAGAGTTTAAAGCTCAGAGGTTTTTCCTGTGAAAAATAGAAACCATAACCATAAGCTTGAATCTTAAAATTACCTCTAATGGGCCACTAAGCAGACTTCTGCAGAATACAGCTCTCACTACAGGCATGTGGTATGTGCCTGGCTCCTGAAATGAGTTTTCTTTTTAGGTGCACATTATGAGCCTTCTGCCAACTAGTGTAGTGTTTGTTAGAACATGTTCTTTTTCTGTTTGGACAATAATTTAAATGCATAAAGCATGAAAACTTCCTTGTTCTGTCTTACATACAATCCTCTCTTTCAGAAACGTATATGCTATTGGTTTCTTAGCTGCCTATCTTGCATAGTAATAATAAAATACTAGCAGTGGAAGAGCCATTGCATAAAAATATTTTCACTAAGTTTTTAGTCTAAACCAAACTTTTTTTTAACTAATCCAGAGGCTATTGCGGGCTCCACAGGTAGCTGGTTGACTACAGCTGCTGCAGGGCACCATTCTAGTATGTGTTTTATCAGAACATCTGAAGCATTTCCATTGTTATTCTGCCGTTCATCAGACCATTTGTTTCTTGGTTGATATGTAGTACTGCATGTAGTGTAAGAATGTGTTGAATCATCTCTCTTCATTCTCAAGGATCTTTTAAAATATGTACAAATCTGGAGATTCATATCAAGCCTTTCTGTAGGTGTTTATGTTAAGCTGGAAATAGCACTACAGCTGTTCGAAAGCATACAATTTCATCAGCCAAGGCAAAGTATGCTTTAGCAAAGCTTTGGATGCTGTCTCTCACAACAATCCTGGATTAAATATCTAGCACACATCTTGGCAAGTCCATCACCCAGTGAGCTGATGAGCCAGGTGCAAAGGGTTACAGTAAATGAGATTAAGTCTGGCTAGTGACCAGTCATTGATGGGGTTTTCCAGGGCTCAATTTTAGTTACAATGCTCTTAAATGTTTTTGTATATTATCTTGGTGCAGGAGTTGAATGTACATTAAGTAAGTTTGCTGATGATATTACATTAGGAGGATCTGTGGTCTCCCTCAAGGGTGGAGAGGCCTTACAGAGAGATCTGGATAGACCAGAGAACTAGGCAATCACCAACCATATGAAATTTAACAAGTGCTGAATTCTCCACCTGGGACATGGTAATCCTGGTTGTATGGACAAACTAGAGGATGGAGACCAGCCCTGTGGAAAGAGATCTGGAGCTTTGGGTTGATGGCAACTTGAATATGAGTAAGCAGTGTGTCCTGGTAGCCAGAGGTGGCCGACTGTCCTGGGATGCATCAGACACTGCCAGCATTGCCAGCCGGATGAGGGAGATGACTGTCCCACTCTGCTTTGCACCAGGGTGCACTCACCTCGAGTCCTCGGGGCAGTTTTGAGTGCTTCGATACAAGGACATCAGATTAATAGATTTGTCCAGAGGATTGTGACCAAGGCACAGAGAGGCCTTGAAGCTCCTCTTTGCGAGGAGCAGCTGAGGTCACTTGGCCTGTTGAGCTTGGAGAAGAGAATGCTGAAATGTGACTCCATCACAATCTGCACCTTCCTCAAGGGGGCTGCAGAGGAGGAGGTGCTGATCTCCTGTCTCTGGTGACCAGCAACAGGACACAAGTATCGGCGGAGAGGCTTGGAACAATTCATGCACAGGCCAACGTGGTCAGACAATGTCCAGTTTATTATTTAAATGAGTTAACTTTTATACAGTTTAGTTTGTTCTGGGTACATGCTCACAACAAGGTGATTGGATAGCTCAGTCTGTGCACGCGTCTCATGCCTTCAGTTTATTGGATTTGGTGCTCTGTCCACGCGGCCTGAAATCCTACTTGGCATGCAAAGTCCCTGCTATTGATCCGCCTTTAGGGGTTTTCCAAAATCTTGCAGGTGTCTCATTATCTCCAGTTTCTCAAGGCTTTCTTACTATAAACATACTATTTTCTCAAACCTTATAACTAAACATACAGCTAACAAGTATAAACATTGCGTAGTTTCACACAGCTTGCAACTTCTAAAGTCATGTCAAGCAAGGCCTACAGAAATGCAGGAAAAATTGTTCACAGAGTCTTGCTCTCCCAATACACAAGGACATGGAATGAAGCTGTGTCAGGGGCAGCACAGACTGGACGTTAGGAAAAGACTCTTCACCCAGGGGATGGTTGGGCACTGGAGCAGGCTCCTCGGGAAAATGATTACAACACCAAACCTGCCAGAGTTCAGGGAGCATTTGGCTGATGCTCGTAGTCATATAGTTTAATTTCAGGTAGTCCTGTGAGGAGCAGGTCCTTTCCAACTGAACTTTTTTCTATGATAAACACCTGGGAAGAGAATCAAACTAAATCTGTGAGGTTTTTAATCCAAATAAGTACATTTGCTAACTACTTACAAAAATAATCTGAAATTGCATTTTTACTGTTGAATTTTGAATTATCAAGTCTGATTAGCTGTATTTTTTTGATCTAGAGCATAAGCCTAGCATGTCTTAAACACAATTCTTCAAAAGTATTGCAAAGATAACATTTTCACCCTCAATTTTGTGTATTTTTGCATTATGTGGGGTTTTAACAACTTGGGTGGAAAACTCTCTAGTTAAAAAGCATGTAATGATTCATTTGAAATGTTTTTGATTCTTTAGAATATGAAGCTACAGTTAAAAGGTGAAGATTCTGAATCTCAGTTAAACTGCTGATATCTGTCTGGTGTGATCAGTGTCCTTTAGCCATTGCTGTGGCATACATCCTTACTGCCTTAATGGTGCTGTCTTTGGAGGGGGGTGGGGGATGGTGTGTGTCTGTTTTCTATAGCCCAGCATTCTTTTCTGGCACAGTTTGGCAGAAGATATGCCATTGCTGTCACTTCCAATCATGCCTAGAGTTTCCTAAGAACACTGACCATACTTACACAAGTTTGTAAAGAAGTGTGAATGCAGTGAGACAATTTCAGTTAAGTGTCACCTGTAAATTGGTCTATTCTCAAAGGCTTTTTTCTTTTCCTAGCTAATAAATTGATTACACGAGAAGGGCCTTCCTTTCTGCAGATGCGAATAAAACATTTGATGAAGTCAAACTGCATCCCCCAAGCCACTTTCTTGTCAAAATTGTGTGCAGATTCTCCAGAAATTGCAAATGTTTCATCTTTTCGCCAAGCCTACATCACATGTGTGTGTTCAATGCTGCCTAATGAAGACTCCATTAAGGAGGTTAGTAATCCGTAGTCCCTTTTGAATGTATATTTATCAAGCATTTTAGAATTTATTTCTGTAATACTAAAAACTGAAGCTGAAGAGTGAAACTGTTGCAGCAGAGTTCCAAAAGAAGAATCTATTGCAGACTGCAGTAGGAAAGAACATTTGTATGAACTGCTGCTGTGGATAAAATGTGTGGATAGTATGTATATATGCTTGCATTAGAGGTTAGATGTTTGAAATCTTAAAATAAAACTTGTAACTTCAGTTCCAATAGTAAGAAAAATATAATTGGAAAGCTGTCTTTTCTGACTCAAAACAATGGTACCAGAGCAATTGCTTTTCTTCTAGTTGTTCTGACCTAAGAAAGAGAAGTTTGAAGAAAAAAAAAATCAAACAAAATCCACTTTAGAGTTGTTCTTCCTGAATTCTAAACTCGTTTTTAGCAATTAGTCTTCCTGATACAATAACAGTCATAGCAATGATTTGTGTTCACGCATTGCCATAGTAACTGTGGTCACACAGCTGATTCTTGTCTCTGTTGCCTCTTGACATCACACCCCTGTTATGGGATCAGTCTCACTTATTAGAGTTGTATGCACTTGGTGTAGTTTTAAATGTTGGACTTGGGCATTTTAAGTAAACTTCAGTGAAACTGGGGGAAGCCTGAGATATTTAAAAAAGAAAAGAAAAGGCAACTCTGTCTTTCATTTCCTGCATGAGTGCCAGAGTGTTCTTGTTGTACGTATTAACTATTTTAATTAACATTCCTTTAAAAATATTTCTTTTGAAATATAAGTATTTGCATAAGTGCCTCTTCAGTCTGCACTTTGAGCCAGATTCCCCTCAATGCACTGTAGGAGCAGGGAATGCGTTTAACAGCTCACTGCAGACACAATCTGCGTGCTGGAGGTTTTGGAGTTTATGGGTAACTTGCAGCATGTTCTCTGATTGGATTGGCTGCTGCTGAGGAATGGCAGAGAAATCATATTAAAATATTTCCTTTTTAGTTTAATTTAAGGGTTGTGAAGTGTAGCTGTAGCTGTTTTAACTTGATATTCAGAACAGTCTTTTCTTACCAGTCAAGTATAAAAGTTGAAACAGAGATTGATTAATTGAATCAAGTTATGGTAATTGCCGAATTAAACATTTTATGGGAAAGTGAAGCCACTAAGCATCAAAGGAGTATCTTAAAACAGTATTGACTTAACTGGACCTGTAGCCAGCGCTGCAAAAAGTGTAAAGTTAGTGGTGTTCCAGTGCCAGAAGCTTGTAAATAACTGGCAATATAAGGATTTGCATGGCATGTTTCTTTGCATGCTCAGTCACAGGTGTTGTGCAGTTGGCACTCTTACAGAATTGCTGGAGTCCGAGACTTCTAAAACACCTTCATTCACACCTTTGTTTTCAGAGACAAGGATTCCGTTACACATGCATCTTACCTATGATCTTCCGCAGGTAGACAGTTGTCAGGTCTAATGACAAGTGGGGAAAAAGGATGGGATGAGGTGAAAGATGAAGAGTTCAAAGAATGGCAGCTGTTAGGGAATGAGAGGTGGCAATGACCAAAAAGCCACCAGGGGAAAGAGGGAACAAACTGTAATGAATGAAACAAGGGTTAAATGAAATTTGAAGTTCAGAGTAGGATGGGGTAGGTAGAGGACCAGGGCGTGGCTAAGAAAGTAAATGTTGCAAAAGGGTTGAATAGGAGTGAAGATAGCTGGGGGAGGATTGGAGAGAAAGAATTTATATTGGAAGATTAGACAATGTATGATCATCCCTTTACAGGAATTTGAGGTGATTGGAGTGGTTAAGTCAGGTATGGAGGTTAAATTACTGAGTTCCTATAAGTTAAGACTGGTAAACTACTTATAGCTATGTCTGTAAGCAATAACATATATATACACATACATGTGTGTGTATATATATCTGTATGTGCATACATCTGTAGAGATATGTACACACATGTGCGTGCGTAGCTATGGTATGTATAGTTATAACTCTGTGTATGTGTGTGTATACACTCTGTGTAAAGTTGTCCCTTGCATTTCTGGTACCTCCTGGCACCTTGAATTGATCCTGAGGCACATGTGTAAGAAGGAATAAACCTATAGAATTGTTTGTTCATTAGAGTCTTGTGCTGCTCTGTGGGAATGTAGAAAGTAACAATTCAAGGTTGATTGGTCAGGCTGACCAATTCCAATGTTTGGCTTGAATTTGCCAATTTTATTGGATCA
Source organism: Corapipo altera (assembly GCF_003945725.1). Lineage (NCBI taxonomy): Eukaryota > Metazoa > Chordata > Aves > Passeriformes > Pipridae > Corapipo > Corapipo altera. Next base: position 46,153 of record NW_020884994.1, read on the forward strand.
ATTAAAATCCTTATTAAAGCAGTTCTCTTACACCGTAGTTAATTAAGTAGCTCATAACACTTATTACTATTGCAAAGGCATGAAGCCCCAAATGTTCCATAGTCAAAGATGGTTTTCTCTGCAAGGCAAGTGCCAGCCACACGTAACAATAAAACAAGGTTTTCAAATGCCACAGCCAGTTAAATTAAAGCCAAATTGAGTGTCATCTCTGCTGAATGTTAACATCTTTGGTAGGTGACATGATCTTCATATAGCCATCTCCTATTGTCAAAGTAGGGTTGTTTAGTTTGGACTTCCTTTGGGAAAGACTGTTCCAAAGTCTTGAGAGTAAAGCACTTCAGGGAGTCTGAATTTAAGCAAATACCCTTTATCCCATTCATAAAAAATTCAAGTGTGAAGTAAACAGTCATCCTTTGGAGGCCCTCTACAAATAAGGAGTATTAACATGATTCCTACTACAAAATGGTAGGCGGTTTAGGTTAGTGTAGGAAATTTTTATGATGACATAAAAAATGAAGTAGTATTGTAACGTTACAACTTTTTCTTCAAACTAAAATGACACGGAGGACAAAAACTTACAAGGTTGTATGTTCTGTGGAATAACTTTGAGGAGAAAACTGGCATCCTTTTTAACAGAACATGAGGATGACAGCATGTTTCAGCAATTCTAATTTAAGATAACTTGGCAGTGTTCATTCTGCAGTCTCATAAGTTTCATTCATAAGCTGTTGGGTTTGTAATTGAAAAAGGGTGGTCAGCATTGCAAGTTTAGTAAAGATGCTTTAATATGTGTCTGGTTTGTCACTTAATTGACTGATGATATTGTTGGATGATTTAAAGCTGTGCGTTTGGACTTTTTGTCTTGAATATTAAAAAACCACTCAAAATACAAGAAAAAAGCACACAAGCGAAAAGTAAAAGCCCCAAGGTCTGAAACGAGATGAATCATCATTGACCAAATTTGAAATAAACAGGACTTGAAACAAATTGCCTTGTTGCTTACTCAGTAGTTAATGTCCTGAATGTGAGTTTGTCCAAAAGGAACACTAGTTGCTCTGTGAGAAGGAGAGCAGCTCTGATGTACTGTGTGGCTGCAGGCTGCTCCGAGCACCAGGCCGCGTGTGTGCTGGAGCTGGTGTTGGTCCTGCTGATCCAGTGCACAGCAGAAGTTCCAGGTCTTCCTACAATGTAAGTCTGAGTGAGGAGTAACTGATGGCTATTTAAAAATGTGGGGTTTATAATTTTGTAGCATTAGAAATAAGTAGGGTTTAAGTTTGTAGGTTTTAAAACAGAGTGGTGGTGGTGTTCAGTGATTGTCCTTTTAATGGAATTGGTGATGAGTATGATTTCTGTCAAGTGATGTCTGGCCAAGTAACTCACAGGTAGCCTGCCATGTTGTCTTCAGATCTGTGAAGGAAACATGTCCTGTATTTACAGGCACTGACAATTTTTATTTTTCTAAAACTGAAGATTTGGAAGATCAGACTTATATCAAACCACTTGCAGGCAGATTCTGCATTATTTAAGAATATTTACTGTAGTATCGAGGAGATGGCAGTGTATAATTGTGAAAATTATCAAAGACAAAACTTTGTGTCACTTAGCTTTGCTTTCCGAATTTGCTTTATAAAATATGCTGATGGAAATTGTAATCTATAAAGAATAGGAATAGCTGAGTGGATAGAGATGGTAGAATATTATGAGAAGGCTGGAGTTGCCCAGCTGTCAGACATGTATTCACCTAGACTTCCCGCCCAAACTGCAAGGCCAGTGTACCTGTAGGTACCAAAGGTTGATGACAGCACAAGAAAGGTACCACTGGCAAGGAATGTTGCCAGTAGCAACAAGATAGCATACAGCAGTGTCCTGTTAGCCACAACAACCCTGTTCTCTCCTGGGCAGTGATGAACACCTTCTTCGTTCTGTCATGTGGCCATTGGTATGGGCTTGCTTTTCCGCCCTCCCCAGCCTGGTGGAGGTGGCAGTTGATTTGCAGATACTGTCTGGGCTTATTATCTCTTGACATGCAAGGAACAATGATATCTGTCCCCTTAGACAGCAAAGCATTGTCCCTTAAATCAGTCCTCGAGGTTTCTCTATTGCCAGCGGTGAGTAGTGACAACCCCCTCCCCCCAAAAAATAATCTGCTGTATTTTACTTTGTCAAATGCAAAAGTGACACATCTGCAAGCCCTTGCAGCTTGTGAATTGCTCTAGAAATGTCTGCTGCAAAAGGTCAGTCTTGGGTCTCAAGTTAAATAGCAAAAGTCAGTGGACCCTATAAGATGTTGACACTGCTCAATGAATTCCAGTGTCAGGCCTGAACAGGAAACTGTGGTAATATCCCTGCTTCTGCTTTTCCTGCTGAATGAGATATCTGTGAGAATTAGTTTATTTTAACTTCCTGTTGTTCATTCTGTGTCATTATTTTTCATGATGAACAAGACATTTGAAATGTTCATAATATGAACAGCTGTTAAAAGTAGGTGTTGCTAGAGTACAGACTGTTCTGTGGAATAGATCCAATGGAAAAATATATTAAAAATAGTGTTGTCTTAATAGTAAAAGCTCTTCATAATTACTGTTTGTGGCTTATGACCAAGCTAACTTCCTGGTTTGATACACAAATATGTATTGCCTTAAGTAGGCTTTCCAAAACTTCCATGAGATTTGTGTTTCCTAGTCATGGTTTAACCCCAGCCAGCCCCTAAGCTGCTCGCAGCCACTTGCTCACTCCCCCACCAGCAGTATCAGGGAGAGAATCAGAAGAGTAAAAGTGCAAAAACTTGTAGGTTGAGATAAAGACAGTTTAATAGGTGAAGCAAAAGCAAAGCAAAACTAGAAATTAATTCGCTGCTTCCTGTGGGCAGGCAGGGGTTCAGCACCTCTAGGAGAGCAGGAGCCCATCAGGCATAACAGAGACTTGGGATGACAAACACTGTCACTCTAAATGTTCCACCCTTCCTCTTCCCCCCCCCCCCACTTTATGTAATGAGCATGATGTCATATGGTCTGGAATATCCTTTTGGTCAGTTGGGGTCACCTGTGCTGGCTGTGTCCCCTCGCAACCTCCCATTCACTTCCAGCTTCCTTGCCAGTACAAAAAGCAGAAAAAGCCTGAACTCTGTGTAAGCGCTGCTCAGCAATAACAAAAACATCTCTATATTATCAACCCTGTGTCCAACACAAATCCCAAATGCAACCCCGGACTAGCCACTGGGAAGAAAATTAACTCTAACGCTGCCTAACCCAGCACACTCCTCTAAACAGTTCTGTTTTTAACATTATACTTTGGAGTGTGGTTGTTCAGAATCAGTACCTACAGACAAAGAGAAAAAGACTGGCTTTTTCATAACTCTTGACCTTTCTGGACCTGGGTTCTGATTTTCAAAAGTAATACCAGAATGCCTGCAAGTGCTGCAGAGAGAGGGTATGAGAAGTCTTAGGCCTATGATTGCCGCATGCAAATATTTTGCTAAGTTGCCCAAAATGGAAAGTTTGTCCCAAAGAAAACTAATACTGAGAAGAGACCAGAACAAATGTGTAAACTTCTCATGCCATTCTGTAGCTGGAAAGTGTGGCACTAGCTCTGGGTATTAAAAAGAGGTGTAATATTTTGTTTATGTGTTTGTGAAACCATTTCCTTTGATACAGTAAACACACATTTCTTTTGTAAATGTGGTGAGAATAAAGTACTTTTTCTTTTAATTTTTTTTTTCTTTAAGATTGCAAAGGTGGATTGCAAAGAGGTACTGGACATCATTTGTAATCTGGAATCTGAGGGACAAGAAAACACTGCATTTATTCTTTGTACAACGTATCTTACTCATCAGCTTCAAACAGCAAATGTGTATTGCTCTTGGTAAGTATAAGTATTGCTGCTACTGCTAACTGTTCCTCACTGACTTCAATGCAAGAGAATACTTAGAGGAAGTGAATATATTCTGAAGTTGAGCAGTGTATCAGACTGAAGTGCTTTCTAGATGACTTGTGACAAAATAAATAGTTGCTACAGTAATAGAACAGTTAGAGAAAAGTAATGTTTGAACCATTTGAAAGTGAAATGGCACTCACATTGTTGGTATGAACGGTACCACTTTGGCAGGGTAGTAGATCTGTCAGTGGTGCTGGGTCAGTGCTCTCTGAGTTGATATTCTATAACTGACAATTGTAGTACTAGATCTTGGCTGAATTGTGACTATAAAACTTCTCTGCCCTCTTAACTGGCTGGAGATTAGAGAACCTTCTGCACTTCTGTTTCAGCAGTGGTAAAATCCTAGAGCCAAAGCAGAGGAGGTTGTTTCTGCCCTTTGCAAAATGAATTTGTAGTTATATAGTTATGACTTTCAAGGCATGGCTAAATCTGTAGTTTTCTCCCATTTAAAATCCTGACCTGGATAAAGCTTTGCATAGGCAGACATACTGAGAATATCTTGGAGAATTTGGATTCAGGTAGCTGTGGCATTGTTCATCAACTCACTCCTCATTTTAAAACCATTAAGAAAAGTTTTTACAGCACTGCAGTGTCTGCAGGATGATTGACAGTTCAGCCTGGTCCAGTCATCTGTACAAAAAGACCAGAAGTATTTACATAAATATTGCTTCTGCTTCAGGCCAGAAATGTCTTTTTGAGCAAAAGCATACCTTGTAGAGAGAAATGAACTTGTGGAAGACACAAGAGAGGAGAGTTCACCACACTTGAAGTTCTAGAGAATGTTTTTCTCTAGAATTCTCTATTGAATTTTGTCATTAAAGATAAGATTAGAAGAGTCATGTTCAAAGAGATACAAGGCTAGAGTCCACCTCAAGTTCTCTTCTTAAAGAAAGAAACAAACAACTAACATTGTTCTAGGGTGAGTTGTATTACTTGCTGTTGTCCAAGAAGACTTATTCAGTTCTAAAAGCTATATCCCTAGGATGCAAGCAAAGAGGGTCAGACTTCCTGTTGTTGGACTGTTGGGACTGGAGAACAGGCTTGAGGATGTAGCATTTACTATTACAGAATAACATCTCTCTTTTGTGAGGACAAATGTGGGTAGATTTCTTTGCTTGCAGTATGAAGTCTGAACTAAAAGTAGTTAGAATTTCAATGAAATTTTCAGATCCCATAGCTCTAATTCAAAGCTGTAGATTTCTCATCTCCTTGTCAGTCTGACCCTGGGTGGGTCCTGCCTCAGGTAACGCTACACAAAATACGGTGCAGCTTAACTTGAGTAGGTACTTTAAAGTTGGCTAGCCTGGGTGACAGGCACTGAAGTCTTGAAGATACAAATGTTAGCACAGTCCAGTAATATAAGTTTGTCCCTGCTTACAGAAGGTTTGTGTCACTCATGCTGAGGTCTCGTTATTATGTCTATAGTGTTGTTAGTTGTTCTTGAGAAAAAAGGTGCTGGGTCAAACTGTGCTGCTCTGTCCATGCATACTGCAGGTGCCCCCTCTGCTGCTGTCCCAACAGACTTCTCAAGTTCCAACTGCCTTCCCCAGGGCGGAGACAGGAGAATGAAGTCTTCTGCCTAACAGAAACACTGACATTGTATAGATGTATAAATTCAAGTTCTAGTACTGTACTTAGCAGTCCTTGTACAACAGCATTGCACACAAATGATGCTGTCTGGACCCACTGGAGAGAAAAGCTTCCAGGATGCTGGAGCACAGATGGAAGAAGTCACCTTCTGATGGACTCCTGTCTTGTGAAACTGGTGTAATAATTCTTGACCACTAGATTGCTTCTCACTTTGAGGCTTTATTTAAAAAATACTGTTGCTTGAAAGTCAGGATACCTTGCTGATCTGATGGTGCACCGTGGTTCGATGAAGTGACCTTTTCACTGACCTCCGCCTGTGTTCCTGGGGACAGCTGTGGATTGAGCAGTTATTTAGCCACAAGGTAGATGAATTCAAGTGGCTGATAAGACATAAAACTTTTAATTTAGAGGATTGCTTTTGTCAAATCAGCCAGTTTAACTGACGAGGCATGATATTCCATGTTACAGATTTAGTGAGCATTAAGGCTCACAAAAATGAGGAACTGTGCTCCATGCAAACTCTGGAATTCACTGAAATCATTGCAGGGCTGATTTGGATCAGTACCCTGGAAAAAAGATAAGGTAATGTTGCTTTCACTGCATTGGTAAATTAAACTCCATCAAAAGCATGACATGCCAGAGCAGGCTGGAAAGACAGGAAATGTGAAGGCGGACTCTGGATATTTGGTATCATCCTGCAGCTAAAACTAATGTGGAGGAATGACATGCTAGCGGGTGCTTGTGAGCCATTATATAGGCTTAAATACATAAATATACACTTAATGAGTTAAATTTAATGCATAAACATATACAGTACAGGAAGGACGAGTTAAATTGAACACATTTTCCGTTCTGCGACCAACTGCTGTTTTTAAGGAGTAGCAATTGCTTATTTCACTTCAAAGAAGGTCTTATCTGGTTCAAACAGGATTGTAGTTGAATGGTTATTGTACTCCTCTTGATCTGCTGATGATTTAGACTCTACTTAAAATTTTTCTCCCACACTCATACTTGAGCCAATCCTGACAGTTTGCTGCTGCTAAAAGGCAAAAGGTCCATTCTTGACAACTCACAGGGCTGCCTTATCTGTTGTCCTGACTCTGGCCCTTCTGACTTGCGGTAAGCACATTATCTTACCCAGCCAAAACTGCATACCTTTCTGCAGATTAATGCTGATTGGTCAGACAAGTTCCACAGGACAAGTGCAACACTGCGGCTTCTGGAAGGTGTTAAACCTCTTCAGCTGTAATATCACTAGGAAGGGAAAATCTGCCCCCTTTCCCTCCTGTCTTCAGTGGGAGACATCTCTCTGATGGTGCAGTGCTAACTCCCCATCTCAGCACAAACCTCTGACTATAATTCTTGCATAGTTGGAGAGGTTAAGCTGTTTGAATAGCTTAGCTTAGCTCAGATCATCCTGGAGCCTCAAGCCTGTATCTCCAGGAAATCAGCAAACCATCTTGGTATGTGAGTTAGCTCTCGGTGTCAAGCTTTATTTCACAACTGAAGATGAAAGCAAACTTAGGTTTGTATATGTTATTCCTCACCAAAATTGGAAAATTTTGCACTGGTTCTTGCTGAGATTCATAAAACAATATGTAAGGCTACTCTTAAGACTAGAGGTACCTGCTGTGTTTGAAACTTTGTCGCAGAAGTAGTGCTGCTCTAGGCAGTGGTTCTGAGTGAGCTGATTGCCACAGTGTCCAGGGAGCCAGGCAGTTCATCAACCCATAAAATAATCTACCTTTACCATTAACACAAGTTACCTTAGGTGTGAACTGTAGCTAAGCACAGCTTCAAAAACCTCTCTCTGGTGTGATATGTTGGTAAGTTTTTGTTGGTTTTTTTTTTTACTTTTAAGTACTACTAGGTATCTGTCTGTCTGGAGATCTTTCTGTTCTCTGCACTGCCCAAATACTTGGAGTTGTCTGGTTTTACCTTTCCATATATGTGAAGATTATCTGAGGAACACTTCTTCATCACCATCCTTGATCCTTTCCAGCAAGATGCTTTAGCTTTGCAGAAAGAAAGGGTGGTATGAGAAAAAGAACAGAGCAAACACTGAAAACTTATTCTCAAGGCTTTTTTGCAGAGCACTAAGAGGTTACTCAGAGTGATGCCCTTTTCTTGCTATTCTCCCAGCTCCCAACGACATCAGTGTAATAAATAGACATATAAAACGAGTGATGTCTTGATAAACTATGTTTCAAGTTCATTTTTTTCTGTTGTAATGCTGAGTTAAAATTTTTTGTAATACTTTTATATATATATTCTGTACTTTTCTTGCATGAGCTTCGCTTCATACAGTTCCTCCATATTAGTCATCCTGATGTTTAATTAAATTTTACATTTTGTCAGCTTTTGGGGGCTAAAGGGTAGTAGAAGACATTACTGATATTCTGAGTGTCTACCTTTTTTTTGTTTTCTCTCTAGTTCTATTTTAGGATTTAAAATTATAACATCCTGGGTTGTAATGCTTGTATGGTAATTCCTTGTAGGCCTGTCTGGCTTCTCAGCTGTCTCTTCCTGGTTATGAAAGGGTGTTAATTGCATTTCAAGGCCTTTAAATAATGCAGACAAAAAACTCCAAACAAAATCCACAAAAACTGTTACAGGTAAACATTGTGCATTTTTGTGCAGTAAAATGATATCCCAGATCTGATCCAGGGTAGACCCCATTCCCTTTCTTTAGGCTTAGTGTTGAAGAGTAGGATTGCAGTAATACAGAGGAAGAACCTCACCAGTGTTTGGTTTAAAGTTTTCCTGGATATGTGTTCTTGACAGTTGGTTCTTGAGGCTGTGACTGACCTTGCACCTGGAAACCTGTGTGTGTAGTTGATGCACACAGTGGGTAAGTTAGGCAAAGATCAAGTTTACTCTATCAAAGGAAGAGAAGTTTTTTTCAAATGATATAAGAGATAGAGGTCTTATGGCTCTACTACTCTACTGCTTTTGGGCACTCAACGTGGTGGCTGAGCAACAGCGATAGGTTACATCCTCCATTGGCTGTGCTACTTTGGTTATAATTAATTGCTTAACAGAACAGCTTTGTGCTCTCATGGTATGAATAGCAAAGTACAGAACTGCTCACAGACAGCAGACGCCTTCAGCTTACAGATCCCTTATGTGATGCTTTGCAAAGGGTGTTCTGTGGGAGGGCCCTTTTAGTGGCAACCACATCACCTGGATGCAGGTGTCAGCAGCTAAGCTTCTTGCCTAGTGGAAGAGAAGTGGCTACGTTCCATTATGATTCATATTACCCTTATTAAATTTCTGTGTGAAAAGTAAAAGTTCCACAAGTGTGCGACTGTTTTTCTTGTCTAGAAACAAGGTCCGTGCAGCAATAGATGCCTGCATTAAAAGAGATGAATCCCAGTGTCTTTCCCCAGTATTAGAAGATAAGTTGTGTTTTGATCCTGTGCTTGTTTAGGAATAGTCCTCTTCAGTGCTGCTTGGAGATCAGGACCTGATTGAAATGTATGCTGTCCTTGAATAACACTTAAATTTTTCCTGGAGTCAGCTCTGAACTGAAGTGTGTGACTGCACAAATCATGTGCATCTGCAATGTTCTTACTTTCTGCTTTCAACTCTTTGCAGGGAACTGACACTTTTCTGGAGCAAGCTGCAGAGAAGAATAGATCCTTCTTTAGATTCCTTTTTGGAGAGATGTCGTCAGTTTGGCATCATTGCCAAAACACTACAGCATCTATTTTTCTTGATAAGAGTCATACAATCTGAAGTAAGTAAGCTACAGTCCTGAGTCTTTGGACACAGCCAGAGCTGTTTACATAAATTTATTATTTTCTTAATAATTCCACTGAACTGATTAGAAATATAACTTCTTTCATTATTCATGCTTTCTGATTAAGTGCCTAATAATGTACTAATAAAAATCTATGGAAAACACCTGCCATTGTAGTTTTGTGTCAACCTGATCCTGTGAAGTGATCTTCAATCAATGTGGAGGATTAGTTTTGTTGCTTTGAAAATACATATGATAGGATTTTGCAAACAAAGCATAGCTGTGTTTTGATCTGCTGCCTGTTCAGAAACCAGGCACACAAGAATTTTCTGCTACTGTACTGCTTGGAAGGTTATTTTATTTCAGGGAGTGAATTTATGTAAATTTCCTTATTACACAATACCCTATGTTCTGAATTAATATCCAGTGTGGATGGTGCAGGAGGGATGTACATAGAAGATTTACACCATTCTCTTTCAGTTATCTGACTTATGGTTGAGAATCACTCAGTTAAGAGAGAGAGGAGTTAGAAAGGTATTTCGCAACATCTGGTGCCTAAACTAGTTTGTGTGACTCCTCCAGACTGCATTAAGTGTGCAGTGGTTCCCATTGCTTGAAAAGCAAAAGAGGTCCCTCACATAAGATAAACTGCGGCTCTCTAGAGGGTGCTCGGTGACTCCAGGCACTTGATGCTCAGAAGCCCAAATATATTCAGAATGAGCTGTAGTCTGTTGGATGCTCTTATTGCACGCTTTTTTTTCTAGAAAGAACGTACTTATTAAAGAAAAGTAACATTTGTTTTGTGACCATTTGTTGTCTGTGTTTTTCTGTTGTTGGTTTGTTTGTTTTTTTTAACAGGCAGAAGAAGCTGGACTTGCTGTGTCTGTTTTGTTATGTGTGAGAGCCCTTCAGATCAGATCCAGTGGAAGTGATGAAATGAAGACATCAGTGTGTAAAACAATTGCATGCCTTTTACCAGAAGACCTTGAAGTTAGAAGAGCCTGTCAGCTTACGGAATTTTTACTTGAGCCAGCGTTGAGTGGATTTAATGCATTGGAAGAGCTCTATATGCAACCAGACCAAAAATTTGATGAAGAGAATGCAGTGGTTCCAAATTCACTCCGCTGTGAGCTGCTGTTGGCTTTGAAAGCATATTGGCCATTTGATCCTGAATTTTGGGACTGGAAGACTTTAAAGCGGCATTGCCTTAAACTGTTAGGGAAGGTAGCTTCTGATTCCGAAGATGATGCAGGTTGTCATATGTCACTCAATGAAACTGACATGTTAGAAACTTTCTTTAGTGACTATGATGAGACAAAAGAACACAAATATTATGATGGGAAAGATACAATGAACCACCCTAAGGAAAAAGCAAGAATAAAAAAACCAATTGGTTCTTCAGAAAGATACCAGAGATGGCTTCAATACAAGTTTTTTTGTGTGCTCTGCAAAAGGGAGTGTATAGAGGCCAGAATACTGCATCATTCAAAGATGCATATGGAAGATGGTGTTTATACATGTCCTGTATGCACAAAAAGGTTCAAGAGAAAGGAATTTTTTGTACCACATGTAATGGAACATGTTAAAATGCCACCTAGTAGAACACACAGACCTAAAAAGAAAATAATTCTGAAAAAAGAGAGATCACCACAAAATACAACAGCTTCTAGCAGCCCACCCCCAGCGTTTCAGGAAAGGTCACACCAGTCACAGTTCCCTGAAAGCTTTGATAATGACACACATGAATATGTCACATTCAGCCAACTGGAAAATTGCCAGCTGCAAGACAGAGACATCTACCCATGTCCTGGGACAGATTGTTCTAGAGTATTCAAACAGTTTAAGTACTTAAGTGTACATCTGAAAGCTGAACATCAAAACAATGATGAGAATGCAAAACACTACTTGGATATGAAAAACAGGAGGGAGAAGTGTGCTTTCTGCCGCCGACACTTCATGACGTCCTTCCACTTGCGGGAGCATGAGCGCGTGCACTGTGGGCCTCAGCCATACATGTGTGTGTCCATGGACTGCTATGCCAGGTTTGGGTCAGTTAATGAGCTTCTCAATCACAAACAAACACACGATGATCTTCGTTATAAATGTGAGCTAAATGGCTGTAATATTGTTTTCAGTGACTTAGGGCAGCTTTACCATCACGAGGCACAGCACTTCAGAGATGCATCGTACACTTGCAACTTCTTTGGTTGCAAAAAGTTTTATTATTCAAAAACTGAATTTCAGAATCACCTCGCAGCGCATAATATCCAAGTGTCAAATGGGGAAGGGAAACAAATGCTGAACCTTGAAAGGTCGATTTCAAAAGACAAATGCAGTTATCTCCCAGAGTCTCAACTGCTTGAACAATCTGAAAATTCCAGTCTCAATGATAACTTGGATCCCTCAGGCTCGCAGGAGATTCCAGAAGTGAAGGAAGAATCTCTCTCCGACAGTGAAGATCTAAACAGCGAAAGTAACTTCAGCCTGCATTGTGGGGAGCACAGAGCAGATGCAGCAGTAAGCAAAGGTCAGGTGTCTCCTCTGCTACTTGAAACAGTGGCTCACAGCCAGTCAGTTCCAGGTTTAGTTGTGTCCCAGGAAGGAGTCTTCCATCCAGCAAATGTGAAACAACAGTGTTCCAATGTGGCAGTTTGCTTTGATGAAAAAACCCTTTCCTGTGGTTTTGAAGGCTGCTGTTCCATCCACAAAAATTCCAGGAGTATGCAGAAGCACCTTCGAAGGGCCCATCCATACAACTTCAAAGGTAAAAGAAATATGGAGATGAAAACTAAATACTTTCTCAATCTGTTGAGTGATGCTCAGGACAGTAAATCCCCTACAGACATGAATACAGAGTTAGGTCATAATTCCGATACGAATGCTGACTCTCCAGAAAGTGTGTGTTGTGCTGTGGATGGTAAAGGAAGCAATGGTCTGAGGGAAGAAACTTGTCCTTCTTCCCCAGAAACATCTTTTTATGACAGTTCTAAAGAATCAAATATTGAAGATAACATGTTGGAACTAATGTTAGGTTTGAAACATCTAAGCTTAAAAAATGCTAACATTCAGAATTCTTCAAGACACAAACCTTTTGGAGGCTATTCATCTCGGGATGCCAAGTGCCCTGAGTTAGTTGATGAAACTACCTCAAAATTTCAGCTTCAAGAGCAACAAGATAATTTACCCAGCCAGTACCTTACTCAACTGGCAGCTAAACCATTTTTCTGTGAATGTCATGGATGTACATGTGAGTTTGTGACCAGAGAAGCTCTCTTAATGCATTATGTTAGAAAGCATAACTATTCAAAGGAAATGGTTCTTCAGCTAAATATGTTCCAGCATCGATATTCACCATTTAAGTGTCATATTTGCCAAAGGTCATTTACAAGAAAAACACACCTTCGAATTCACTATAGAAACAAACATCAAATTGGCTGTGAGAGGGTGGCTCACAAGGTATGTCCTAATGAAAAACTTGATCATGTAGGTTTATGTGCAGAGGACATGCATAAAAATGGCACTGCTCCAGCACCTGCCTGTGGAAACAGCATTGGGTTCACTGATCATTCAGACCACTCTGAACAACTGTGTCACCCGAAGAAGGATGACTGCTGTTCTGAGACAGACTTGGAGTCCAGTGAAGAGACAGACAATAATGTAACAAGAAAAGCATCTAACATAGCTTCCCTGGACACTCATAGGGAAGAACTGGAAGCAAGACAGGGAAGAGGAAGCAAAAGAACAGTTGCTAAAGGAAACTTATGTTACATATTGCATAAGTACCACAAACCATTTCATTGTATACATAAAAGCTGCAACTCAGCATTTACAAACCAGAAAGGTTTGATACGCCATTACAGAACCGTTCACCAGTACAATAAGGAACAGCTCTGCTTAGACAAAGACAAAGCGAGAACTAAAAGGGAACTTGTCAAATGCAAAAAAATATTTGCATGCAAACACAAAGAGTGTGGTAAGCGTTTTCTGTGTTCTAAAGCTCTTGCTAAGCATTGTAGTGACTTCCACAATGAAATCTTAGAGGATCAAAAACTGCTTTCTGAAGCTGAGTCTGCCAGATTTGCTTGTAACCAAGCCCACTGCCCTGCTGTATTTTATACATTTAATAAGCTTAAACAGCATCTAATAGAAGAACATGCCAATGAAGAAAAATTAAACAAAGATTTTGAAATCCATTGTGACCTTAATGGCTGCAATCGAATTTTCACAAATTACAGTAACTATTCTCAACACGTGTATTTCAGACACAGTGAATATTATGATAGTCTCTTTGGAAATCGGAAAGAGGAGGATGATAATGAAGATAAAGATAAAAATGAGCAAAATTATTTGAAAGACAGCTTTGACACAAGCAAGCAGAACGGAAAGCAATTAAAAGAAAAAGCTAAAAGAATTAGCAGAAGTAGAGAAAAACATTTGCTGAGTTTCAAAACTAAAGAGGAAGCCCTACAAATGTGCAAAGAGAAGTCGAACCAGACCCAGTATCCCTGCATGGTCCAGGGGTGCCTGTCTGTTGTCAAGCTGGAAAGCAGCATAGTGAGGCACTATAAGCGCACACACCAGATGACCAACGTGTACATAGAGCAGCGCCTTCAGAAACTTGTTCTTTGTGTGAAATGTGGCATCATGATTGAAAAGCAGTCTTGCTCTGACACAGCTTCAGACTTGGATAGAAAAGGTGTAGAAGTTAACAAGGATAAATCAGCTAATCCTGAGCCTGTGCAGGAAAGTGACAAAGCTCTTGTTCCAGACCCTGCCAGTGGTCCTCCAAAAGTGAGCAATGAAGACCAAAAACAAATTCCACCTAGTAGTGCGAGTTTTGATGCCAGTGCCTTTGTGCATTCAGGCACTTTAAAATATAACGACAGTTCAAACAATACCTGTTTTGAAGAGCCAAATGTCAGGGAGACAGCTGTGTCTAAAACTGAAAATTTTTCTGAAAACAGTGAAAGAGAGAATAGCTCTTGTTTCTCCAGTTTACAATTAGAGTTGCCAAAAGAGAAAGACCCAGAAGGATGTCAGCATAGTGCAATTAATCTGAATGGAAAAAGAAATGTACTTTGTGCTACAAAAGACAAATTTCAGAAGCCTCCAGTGTCCAAACCATTTGATTTAAAGACATATAAACCAATGGGATTCGAGTCTTCATTTTTAAAATTTATTCAGGAAAGTGAGGGAAAAGATGATGACGATGATGATGATTGTGATGAGGTAGTAGAATGGGAGTCTTCTGAGCAGTTGCCAATAGATGAAAACTTGAAAAAAGAGGGAGACAGTCAGAGGGATACACCAGTAAACAACTTTGTAAATGATGAAAATATAATCATAACCCCGAATAATCCTGGGCAATTAACAGAGATCCAGCCCTTGCTATCAGAGTCCTCATCTGCCCCTTCTTTAGAAAATCTGAGGGCAATCCTGGACAAGGCCCTAACGGACTGTGGAGACCTTGCCTTAAAACAGCTGCATTACTTACGACCAGTAGTTGTTCTTGAAAGATCCAAGTTTTCCACACCTCTCATAGACTTATTTCCAACAAAAAAGGCAGATGAGCTGTGTGTAGGAAGTACGTAAGTAGCTTTACTTAGAGCATATTGCCTCCACTACTGCTCTATGGGGAGAACTTCAAATTAGAACAGTAATTGTTACAGTACACACTTTTAGGTTAGTTTAGACTGTTTAATTCCATGAATGTATAATATCTGTCGAAAGTATTGGCCAAGTTAATTTAGCTCCCCCAATTTTTTCAATGAACAATGCTGATTTTGGTGCTATTTAACACATCAGAATACTGGGGGCTTCCTCTTGAAGAGTAAATGTGCATGATTGTATATGGAACAAGTACTGGGGTACCAGGGTTTGGGGGGTGATGGAGTTATTACTTGACTTGAATGTGCACCCTAGGGTGCTTTGTGTAACATATTGTACACTACAGCATCTTATATTTTTTGAGTTATGAGTTTCAATAAATTACAGTTTTTCACCCATTTGTTTACTGTACAGTAAATCTTTAATGTGCTTTACTTGTAATTGAGTTTGGGACCATTCTGAGTGCATTGGAAAATGTTGCTTAAGTTTTATGCATTTGTAGATAATTTATCAGACTGATGAAATAGATACAGAAAAGTAAAGTATTACATTTTATTTTACAACATTCTCTGTGCTTTTTTCACATTTGAAAGATTTATAATTAGTACAGGCAGAAAGCACTTACCAATTAGGGACAAGAAAATCCGTGTTCCTTTAAAGGCAGAAGGTGCTTCTGAGACTGTATGGCACCACCTGAGTGTGTGACGAGTGTTGCCAGACTTCCTTGGAAGTTGTGTCATATGAAAGTATCAGTGCACATTTTGGGTTCCCCGCTTAGCTTTTTTGACAGTGAATAAAACCTAGTTTGTCAGTTCTTTTTATAATTGGAAAGATTCTGAGACCACAGAAGTTGTCCAAAAATAAGGAACACAAGAGTTTCTGCCTGGCAGGGTGGAAGCTTTTCTGCTTCATTTTAATTCTGTGACTGAGTTTGCATTTCCTGTGTGCTCTTCATATAAGCTCTGCTGCAAACTTGCCACCAAAGAACTGTACAAAATCATACAAAATTACACTTATACAATCCTACTGTGCTTAAACTGTGTATTAAACTTCTTCAGCGTTCCAGCTTTTCTATTAAAAATTTAGTCCTGCCACTTGATACATAAACAATTCTGCATACTACACATGAATTCTGTGACATTTCCATAATCCCATGGAACAAGTTGTGTGTGAAACTTTCATTTCCTCAGAGATAATTCTGCTCTTGCCAAATGAGTTACCTACCGCACGCGTGTAAATCACCACCACTGCACACAGGGCAGGCTGGTACCTGTTGCACATCTGGTGTTACAGAGCCCTTTAAGTAGGTTGCTGCTGTTCAGTTACTGCTATTTCCATAGGCTGGGATATACCACAGGAGTAGACGGAGACAAACATCATTTCTGTCTGCTAGATGTGGAGACAAGTCATGCGACACTCCTCAGTCCAAGAGTTGCATTTAGAAAGTGGTGGGTGGGTTTTCCTCAGGGGCTGCACAAAAGCATCTTGGAGGCATTTTCCTGTGGTGATGTGGCACCCCATGCACTGCCAGGACTCATATTTTTGTTGAAAGATACCAGTGCAGCACTGGTCAGTCAGATCCTTCCTTGTTACAAAAATTATATCTTGCCCAGTTCAGAGACTGACAGTGTATTTCAGTTTTTGAACTCCACTTGTTTATCATCTAGGTAATAGGTGTCACAGCATCAAAACTGTACAGCTTGAATCCACATCTTTATCCCAATTTCTTCTTGGGCTTGTCTGATCTAATTGCCTGTCATGGGTGGGCACCAGGAAAGGAGACCACAAAAGGGTAATGGTCTGAAGAGTTTTTACTGTCTATTTCTGTTTTCATGCCACAAGGTAGGCCATCATTTTCCTTTCCAAGTGCTACCAGAACTTGTCTTACAGCGAAGATGTAACATTTCCAGCTTCTTGCTTTCAAACGTACCAGAGAAATGTTTTGTTCCACTGTAAAGGAACACCTTCACATTGACTTCCTAAAAAAAAGAATTACTGTGAACAGCAGATAACTCAGGAAACACAGATGCAAGTTCATAATCGGGGAATGTTGCTTCCATTTTTAAAATTACTGCCTTTTGGTGTGTGGATTTTTTTGGACCACAACATGTTTATTGGTTGTACATGCCAAAATTCCCCAAGGCTACGGGGCTACCCTGCCGTGTTCTCATGGTTAGTAAAAAACTGTAAATACCTTTACAAAGAGAGACCTTCCAGGCTGACTTCTGTCCTGGTAGGGCTCAGCAGAGCCAACGGATTAGTTCCGTGGTTTTTCTTGCCTGTTGTTTTCTGTTTGCCTTTGCTCGTGCAAGATCTTTAAATTTTATGATGCTGGTAAGGCCTTGTGACATTATTTCGCAGATTCTGCATCTTGACTACCTTGAATTCTTCAAGAGAAATTCAATTTCCAGTTAAGTCCTCCAATGTCTTGTCAAGAATCTGAGCAGGGTTCTGACAGAGAGCAGGGGAGTCTGAAATTAAACCACCTTGTCTTTGGCCCTGTGAGGTGCTAAACCTGGTCTCCCCCCTAAAGTTTACAACTGCTGCCTTTGAGCCCTTCTGCTCTCCTGACTTCCCACAACAGTATTCCCTGAGTTTGGAGGGGGTGAGGTGGGACAGGAGAGCTGTTTGCTCTTCTTGAAATTATCTTAAGATTTACAAGTGTAGAGAAGGAAGGTAGGTAAGGGATTATTTGGGATGCAGTGCAGTGCCAGAGAGGGCTCTGATGTGACCATCTTGGATGAATTTCTAGAGCTTCCTCTATGAAAGGAGAAAAGTGGCAGCCAGTAGCAGGCCTGACTAGGAGCAGCACTGCCTCATCTGCCCTGGCAGTATTTCTTCTGGGGGGACATGCTAACTTGAGAAAACGCTAGGCTTCAGTATGTTTTACAGGTCATTCTGCTAAATAGTAACAAAGGTAACTGGTAGAAAATGAGAAAATTAAGTTGGCATTATTTTACTAAAAGTTAATGATAAAAATACACAAACAGGTTCTGTTATACTTTGAACTGGTAGACACTAGATGAATGACTGACACTAAAATGCCATATCAAGAACTGGCTAAACAGGAGCATTCATTAATGCCTCTTGTAATGTGTCTCTCTGTGTTACACAGTCACTGTGCTCTGCGTGGCACATGTGTCCTCACTGCTGCTGGGTGGACTCTGGATTTCAGCAGCACTGTGCTGTCTTCACAAAGCATTACAGAGACCAAATATGAAGCAGGTGTTTTGGCTCTAAATAAACCCTTGATTCCTTGTAGGTCTGTAGCTTTTTATTTCCCAAAACATTTTTGGTTTATTCTGAGTCAGGAAAAGAGGTGTGCTTACCTTCAGAATGAACTGAATTAGGCAAAAACCATGACAAGAAATGCTTAAAGTGTTGTAAAACACTGAGGAGTCACCCTTCCCTCATATCACAGGTGTTCCAGTCCCTTTGTTACCTTCATAGCCCTTCACTCCAGTAGCTCCATGTCTCTCTTGTACTGGGAAGCCTAGTTCATGGTCCTTCACGTGAGTCAGTCACTACTATGTGCCAAGTTAACTGCTACCTCAGCTCATCCCCAGGGATGGTCCGTAGCAGCTGCTTTGCCTCTGTGGCAGATCCCTGGTGGCATGACCAGGAGTAGCAAATCCCTTGAATTCTTCCCTGTTTCTTAAAAAGGAAGGAACCCACATTATGGGAATTTCTCTGCAGCGGTATCTCTCTGCAATGGGAGAGCAAGCAGCCAAACAAATGACTTTATGGAAGATGTGGTATGCCAGCCTGCTTTATTTTAGGAAGGACTTAACAGAGCTTACTACAGTAGGATTAGAGTCGATGATACTGCATTGCACAGAGATAAAAAACAGCTGTTGAGAGACAGCCAAGGGGCTGCCTGCAATAAGCACAGGAGAGAAAATCAGTGAGTACTAGAACAGTCAGTGTTAATTTTTGTACTTCTCTTAGTGTTGCTGTAAAAGGATTTGGACAAGTATTAGCAAGCTTTTATATGCATTATTGTGCGTAGTCTGGGTAACTTGAGAAAAATAATTTAAACATCTGGTGCACTGACACTCAGATTCTCACCAGGCTGACCTCCATGTCCCTTGACCCAGCTCTGTGGGCTCCTGACTGGGGTGGACAAGCCGAGCCGAGCCGTGCCGAGTTGAGCCCAGCCCGGCCCGAGCGGAGCCGAGCCAGCCCAGCGCAGCCCGAGCCCAGCCCAGCCCGAGCCGAGCCCAGCCCGAGCCGAGCCCAGCCCAGCCCAGC